>NC_060176.1:13485039-13587539 GCF_021184085.1 Oncorhynchus gorbuscha
TCTCATGCTATGGTGATGATGCCTCTCCATGCAGACTACTCTGTATATTGTGTGTGTGTGTGTGTGTGTGTGTGTGTGTGTGTGTGTGTGTGTGTGTGTGTGTGTGTGTGTGTGTGTGTGTGTGTGTGTGTGTGTGTGTGTGTGTGTGTGTGTGTGTGTGTGTGTGTGTGTGTGTGTGTGTGTGTGTGTGTGTGTGTGTGTGTGTGTGTGATGGAGAAATAAAGGGGGGGAAACGATGATAAAGAAAGTGAGAGAGAGAGACAGAGCAGCAGTGATGCGTGCTGTGTTTGGGAACTGGTCTCTGGGTTGGTGATTAACCGTAGCCTGATGTTCATCCACATGCCCACATACTGCCAGACAGACAGACAGGCTTGGAGCTGGCAGGTACAGAGGCCCATGGAGACAGAGTTCTGCCCAGCCCAGGGCCCTCAGATTCAGCTGGGGGTTTGGACCGTTGCCCCCTCTTACCACGGAACACAGCCAGACACGAGGATCACAGGCCCTCACAGTGTGTGTCGTGTGTATAGAGAATGGAACAATCAAAGTAGTTTGTGTATGTGTTTAATCAACAACCTCACCGTAACCTCTGAGACCTACTGATTTCCCAGTAGAGAAGATGGAGTTTGTGATTAGATAACCTTCTCCATCCTCCTCTTCATCCCCCTCTCTCTCCCTCCTCCTTTGATAATCCTGTGTGCTCCTCTGTGATTAAAAGGGAGCTGTGTGTGTGTGTGTGTGTGTGTGTGTGTGTGTGTGTGTGTGTGTGTGTGTGTGTGTGTGTGTGTGTGTGTGTGTGTGTGTGTGTGTGTGTGTGTGTGTGTGTGTGTGTGTGTGTGTGTGTGTGTGTGTGTGTGTGTGTGTGTGTGTGTGTGTGATATAACCTCACCAACTAGTTGACCCTGCGGTGGTGGCTGTATACTCCAGTATTGCTGGTGTGGCTGTGTTAGAACATGCAGTACACACACACCTGCACCATCGACCAGGTTTGGTCCTGAATCAGATCTCAGGGCACGCAAATACCATCGACTTCACACACACACACACACACACACACACACACACACACACACACACACACACACACACACACACACACACACACACACACACACACACACACACACACACACACACACACACACACACACACACACACACACACACACACACACACACACATCATCTGCTGCTGGTTAGCTATTAGTATGCTGTGAGGCTGCTGTCTCATGGGACCTGTCTCTGTAGGTTCATAGAGAGAGAGAGAGAGAGAGAGAGAGAGAGAGAGAGAGAGAGAGAGAGAGAGAGAGAGAGAGGGAAGAGAGAGTGTTAGAGAGAGGGGAGAAGGGAGAGTGGGGTGTTAGAGAGAGTGGGAGAAGGGAGGAGTGGGGTGTTAGAGAGAGTGGGAGAAGGGAGGAGTGGGGTGTTAGAGAGAGAGTGGGAGAAGGGAGGAGAGGGGTGTTAGAGAGTGTGGGAGAAGGGAGGAGTGGGGTGTGTGTGTGTGTGTGTGTGTGTGTGTGTGTGTGTGTGTGTGTGTGTGTGTGTGTGTGTGTGTGTGTGTGTGTGTGTGTGTGTGTGTGTGTGTGTGTGTGTGTGTGTGTGTGAGTGGGTTGTTAAAGGGTGAGACAAAGTGATGTATGTATGATCACTGATGGCATAGACAGTACATCAGAGCTGATAGATGTAACACACACACACACACACACACACACACACACACACACACACACACACACACACACACACACACACACACACACACACACACACACACACACACACACACACACACACACACACACACACACACACACACACACACTCATAAATCCATCATGGCCGCTGTGGCCTATTCTGCCTGCTGCTCCATGGCTGCCGTGTTGCTAGGATACACACACTCTGTGTTGGCCCCTAGTCACACACACAGTCACATACACAAGCACGCAAACACACACACACCCTGTTTGCGCCCAGACATGCTAGTGGGGACAGCTGCCGAGGTGCCGATGAACACACACAAACACACACACATTGTCAAACAAAACAAACACTTATACACAAACACAACACACACACCTAGACACAAACACACAATGTATAGAAGCACAATTCCAAACACTGCTCAGACAGACTACAGAATCTACGCAACACACACACGTACATACACATTCAGTACACACAGACACACACACAGTTCCTCACCTTGAGGGCATCACAGCCCATCTGGCTTCCATGGAAATGAGTGGAGGGGGTTCTGGGTGGACTAAGTGAAGTGGGCTGTGTTTCAAAGGATAGCCAGGAAGCAACAAGAACTCATCCTTAACTAAACTGAAACACACTAGTTTGACTGCATAGTGTCTACCAATTAGAACTGAAACACTCTAGTTTGACTGCATAGTGTCTACCAATTAGAACTGAAACACACTAGTTTGACTGCATAGTGTCTACCAATTAGAACTGAAACACTCTAGTTTGACTGCATAGTGTCTACCAATTAGAACTGAAGCACACTAGTTTGACTGCATAGTGTCTACCAATTAGAACTGAAACACACTAGTTTGACTGCATAGTGTCTACCAATTAGAACTGAAACACACTAGTTTGACTGCTTAATGTCTACCAATTAGAACTGAAACACACTAGTTTGACTGCATAGTGTCTACCAATTAGAACTGAAACACTCTAGTTTGACTGCTTAATGTCTACCAATTAGAACTGAAACACACTAGTTTGACTACTTAAATGTCTACCAATTAGAACTGAAACACTCTAGTTTGACTGCTTAATGTCTACCAATTAGAACTGAAACACACTAGTTTGACTGCATAGTGTCTACCAATTAGAACTGAAACACACTAGTTTGACTACTTAAATGTCTACCAATTAGAACTGAAACACTCTAGTTTGACTGCTTAATGTCTACCAA
This sequence comes from Oncorhynchus gorbuscha, assembly GCF_021184085.1. NCBI lineage: Eukaryota > Metazoa > Chordata > Actinopteri > Salmoniformes > Salmonidae > Oncorhynchus > Oncorhynchus gorbuscha. Next base: position 13,487,963 of record NC_060176.1, read on the forward strand.
TTAGAACTGAAACACTCTAGTTTGACTGCTTAATGTCTACCAATTAGAACTGAAACACTCTAGTTTGACTGCTTAATGTCTACCAATTAGAACTGAAACACTCTAGTTTGACTACTTAAATGTCTACCAATTAGAACTGAAACACTCTAGTTTGACTGCTTAATGTCTACCAATTAGAACTGAAACACTCTAGTTTGACTGCTTAATGTCTACCAATTAGAACTGAAACACTCTAGTTTGACTGCTTAGTGTCTACCAATTAGAACTGAAACACACTAGTTTGACTGCATAGTGTCTACCAATTAGATCTGAAACACACTAGTTTGACTACTTAAATGTCTACCAATTAGAACTGAAACACACTAGTTTGACTACTTAAATGTCTACCAATTAGAACTGAAACACTCTAGTTTGACTGCTTAATGTCTACCAATTAGAACTGAAACACACTCGTTTGACTGCATAGTGTCTACCAATTAGAACTGAAACACACTAGTTTGACTGCATAGTGTCTACCAATTAGAACTGAAACACACTAGTTTGACTACTTAAATGTCTACCAATTAGAACTGAAACACTCTAGTTTGACTGCTTAATGTCTACCAATTAGAACTGAAACACACTAGTTTGACTACTTAAATGTCTACCAATTAGAACTGAAACACTCTAGTTTGACTGCTTAATGTCTACCAATTAGAACTGAAACACTCTAGTTTGACTGCTTAATGTCTACCAATTAGAACTGAAACACACTAGTTTGACTACTTAAATGTCTACCAATTAGAACTGAAACACTCTAGTTTGACTGCTTAATGTCTACCAATTAGAACTGAAACACACTAGTTTGACTGCTTAATGTCTACCAATTAGAACTGAAACACACTAGTTTGACTGCATAGTGTCTACCAATTAGAACTGAAACACACTAGTTTGACTGCATAGTGTCTACCAATTAGAACTGAAACACACTAGTTTGACTACTTAAATGTCTACCAATTAGAACTGAAACACTCTAGTTTGACTGCTTAATGTCTACCAATTAGAACTGAAACACACTAGTTTGACTACTTAAATGTCTACCAATTAGAACTGAAACACTCTAGTTTGACTGCTTAATGTCTACCAATTAGAACTGAAACACACTAGTTTGACTGCTTAATGTCTACCAATTAGAACTGAAACACACTAGTTTGACTGCATAGTGTCTACCAATTAGAACTGAAACACACTAGTTTGACTGCATAGTGTCTACCAATTAGAACTGAAACACACTAGTTTGACTACTTAAATGTCTACCAATTAGAACTGAAACACTCTAGTTTGACTGCTTAATGTCTACCAATTAGAACTGAAACACACTAGTTTGACTGCATAGTTTCTACCAATTAGAACTGAAACACACTAGTTTGACTACTTAATGTCTACCAATTAGAACTGAAACACTCTAGTTTGACTGCTTAGTGTCTACCAATTAGAACTGAAACACTCTAGTTTGACTGCTTAGTGTCTACCAATTAGAACTGAAACACACTAGTTTGACTGCATAGTGTCTACCAATTAGAACTGAAACACACTAGTTTGACTACTTAAATGTCTACCAATTAGAACTGAAACACTCTAGTTTGACTGCTTAATGTCTACCAATTAGAACTGAAACACACTCGTTTGACTGCATAGTGTCTACCAATTAGAACTGAAACACACTAGTTTGACTGCATAGTGTCTACCAATTAGAACTGAAACACACTAGTTTGACTGCATAGTGTCTACCAATTAGAACTGAAACACACTAGTTTGACTACTTAAATGTCTACCAATTAGAACTGAAACACACTAGTTTGACTACTTAAATGTCTACCAATTACAACTGAAACACTCTAGTTTGACTGCTTAATGTCTACCAATTAGAACTGAAACACACTCGTTTGACTGCATAGTGTCTACCAATTAGAACTGAAACACACTAGTTTGACTGCATAGTGTCTACCAATTAGAACTGAAACACACTAGTTTGACTACTTAAATGTCTACCAATTAGAACTGAAACACTCTAGTTTGACTGCTTAATGTCTACCAATTAGAACTGAAACACACTAGTTTGACTACTTAAATGTCTACCAATTAGAACTGAAACACTCTAGTTTGACTGCTTAATGTCTACCAATTAGAACTGAAACACTCTAGTTTGACTGCTTAATGTCTACCAATTAGAACTGAAACACACTAGTTTGACTACTTAAATGTCTACCAATTAGAACTGAAACACTCTAGTTTGACTGCTTAATGTCTACCAATTAGAACTGAAACACACTAGTTTGACTGCTTAATGTCTACCAATTAGAACTGAAACACACTAGTTTGACTGCATAGTGTCTACCAATTAGAACTGAAACACACTAGTTTGACTGCATAGTGTCTACCAATTAGAACTGAAACACACTAGTTTGACTACTTAAATGTCTACCAATTAGAACTGAAACACTCTAGTTTGACTGCTTAATGTCTACCAATTAGAACTGAAACACACTAGTTTGACTACTTAAATGTCTACCAATTAGAACTGAAACACTCTAGTTTGACTGCTTAATGTCTACCAATTAGAACTGAAACACACTAGTTTGACTGCTTAATGTCTACCAATTAGAACTGAAACACACTAGTTTGACTGCATAGTGTCTACCAATTAGAACTGAAACACACTAGTTTGACTGCATAGTGTCTACCAATTAGAACTGAAACACACTAGTTTGACTACTTAAATGTCTACCAATTAGAACTGAAACACTCTAGTTTGACTGCTTAATGTCTACCAATTAGAACTGAAACACACTAGTTTGACTGCATAGTTTCTACCAATTAGAACTGAAACACACTAGTTTGACTACTTAATGTCTACCAATTAGAACTGAAACACTCTAGTTTGACTGCTTAGTGTCTACCAATTAGAACTGAAACACTCTAGTTTGACTGCTTAGTGTCTACCAATTAGAACTGAAACACACTAGTTTGACTGCATAGTGTCTACCAATTAGAACTGAAACACACTAGTTTGACTACTTAAATGTCTACCAATTAGAACTGAAACACTCTAGTTTGACTGCTTAATGTCTACCAATTAGAACTGAAACACACTCGTTTGACTGCATAGTGTCTACCAATTAGAACTGAAACACACTAGTTTGACTGCATAGTGTCTACCAATTAGAACTGAAACACACTAGTTTGACTGCATAGTGTCTACCAATTAGAACTGAAACACACTAGTTTGACTACTTAAATGTCTACCAATTAGAACTGAAACACACTAGTTTGACTACTTAAATGTCTACCAATTACAACTGAAACACTCTAGTTTGACTGCTTAATGTCTACCAATTAGAACTGAAACACACTCGTTTGACTGCATAGTGTCTACCAATTAGAACTGAAACACACTAGTTTGACTGCATAGTGTCTACCAATTAGAACTGAAACACACTAGTTTGACTACTTAAATGTCTACCAATTAGAACTGAAACACTCTAGTTTGACTGCTTAATGTCTACCAATTAGAACTGAAACACACTAGTTTGACTACTTAAATGTCTACCAATTAGAACTGAAACACTCTAGTTTGACTGCTTAATGTCTACCAATTAGAACTGAAACACTCTAGTTTGACTGCTTAATGTCTACCAATTAGAACTGAAACACACTAGTTTGACTACTTAAATGTCTACCAATTAGAACTGAAACACTCTAGTTTGACTGCTTAATGTCTACCAATTAGAACTGAAACACACTAGTTTGACTGCTTAATGTCTACCAATTAGAACTGAAACACACTAGTTTGACTGCATAGTGTCTACCAATTAGAACTGAAACACACTAGTTTGACTGCATAGTGTCTACCAATTAGAACTGAAACACACTAGTTTGACTACTTAAATGTCTACCAATTAGAACTGAAACACTCTAGTTTGACTGCTTAATGTCTACCAATTAGAACTGAAACACACTAGTTTGACTACTTAAATGTCTACCAATTAGAACTGAAACACTCTAGTTTGACTGCTTAATGTCTACCAATTAGAACTGAAACACACTAGTTTGACTGCTTAATGTCTACCAATTAGAACTGAAACACACTAGTTTGACTGCATAGTGTCTACCAATTAGAACTGAAACACACTAGTTTGACTGCATAGTGTCTACCAATTAGAACTGAAACACACTAGTTTGACTACTTAAATGTCTACCAATTAGAACTGAAACACTCTAGTTTGACTGCTTAATGTCTACCAATTAGAACTGAAACACACTAGTTTGACTGCATAGTTTCTACCAATTAGAACTGAAACACACTAGTTTGACTACTTAATGTCTACCAATTAGAACTGAAACACTCTAGTTTGACTGCTTAGTGTCTACCAATTAGAACTGAAACACTCTAGTTTGACTGCTTAGTGTCTACCAATTAGAACTGAAACACACTAGTTTGACTGCATAGTGTCTACCAATTAGAACTGAAACACACTAGTTTGACTACTTAAATGTCTACCAATTAGAACTGAAACACTCTAGTTTGACTGCTTAATGTCTACCAATTAGAACTGAAACACACTCGTTTGACTGCATAGTGTCTACCAAATTAGAACTGACACACACTAGTTTGACTGCATAGTGTCTACCAATTAGAACTGAAACACACTAGTTTGACTACTTAAATGTCTACCAATTAGAACTGAAACACTCTAGTTTGACTGCTTAATGTCTACCAATTAGAACTGAAACACACTAGTTTGACTGCTTAATGTCTACCAATTAGAACTGAAACACACTAGTTTGACTGCATAGTGTCTACCAATTAGAACTGAAACACACTAGTTTGACTGCATAGTGTCTACCAATTAGAACTGAAACACACTAGTTTGACTGCATAGTGTCTACCAATTAGAACTGAAACACACTAGTTTGACTACTTAAATGTCTACCAATTAGAACTGAAACACTCTAGTTTGACTGCTTAATGTCTACCAATTAGAACTGAAACACACTAGTTTGACTACTTAAATGTCTACCAATTAGAACTGAAACACTCTAGTTTGACTGCTTAATGTCTACCAATTAGAACTGAAACACACTAGTTTGACTACTTAAATGTCTACCAATTAGAACTGAAACACTCTAGTTTGACTGCTTAATGTCTACCAATTAGAACTGAAACACTCTAGTTTGACTGCTTAGTGTCTACCAATTAGAACTGAAACACACTAGTTTTACTACTTAATGTCTACCAATTAGAACTGAAACACACTAGTTTGACTGCATAGTTTCTACCAATTAGAACTGAAACACACTAGTTTGACTACTTAATGTCTACCAATTAGAACTGAAACACTCTAGTTTGACTGCTTAGTGTCTACCAATTAGAACTGAAACACTCTAGTTTGACTGCTTAGTGTCTACCAATTAGAACTGAAACACACTAGTTTGACTGCATAGTGTCTACCAATTAGAACTGAAACACACTAGTTTGACTGCATAGTGTCTACCAATTAGAACTGAAACACACTAGTTTGACTACTTAAATGTCTACCAATTAGAACTGAAACACTCTAGTTTGACTGCTTAATGTCTACCAATTAGAACTGAAACACACTAGTTTGACTGCATAGTGTCTACCAATTAGAACTGAAACACACTAGTTTGACTGCATAGTGTCTACCAATTAGAACTGAAACACACTAGTTTGACTACTTAATGTCTACCAATTAGAACTGAAACACTCTAGTTTGACTGCTTAATGTCTACCAATTAGAACTGAAACACACTAGTTTGACTGCTTAATGTCTACCAATTAGAACTGAAACACACTAGTTTGACTGCATAGTTTCTACCAATTAGAACTGAAACACACTAGTTTGACTACTTAATGTCTACCAATTAGAACTGAAACACACTAGTTTGACTACTTAATGTCTACCAATTAGAACTGAAACACACTAGTTTGACTACTTAATGTCTACCAATTAGAACTGAAACACACTAGTTTGACTACTTAGTGTCTACCAATTAGAACTGAAACACACTAGTTTGACTACTTAATGTCTACCAATTAGAACTGAAACACTCTAGTTTGACTGCTTAATGTCTACCAATTAGAACTGAAACACACTCGTTTGACTGCATAGTGTCTACCAATTAGAACTGAAACACACTAGTTTGACTGCATAGTTTCTACCAATTAGAACTGAAACACACTAGTTTGACTGCATAGTTTCTACCAATTAGAACTGAAACACACTAGTTTGACTACTTAAATGTCTACCAATTAGAACTGAAACACTCTAGTTTGACTGCTTAATGTCTACCAATTAGAACTGAAACACACTAGTTTGACTACTTAAATGTCTACCAATTAGAACTGAAACACTCTAGTTTGACTGCTTAATGTCTACCAATTAGAACTGAAACACTCTAGTTTGACTGCTTAATGTCTACCAATTAGAACTGAAACACACTAGTTTGACTACTTAAATGTCTACCAATTAGAACTGAAACACTCTAGTTTGACTACTTAAATGTCTACCAATTAGAACTTAAACACTCTAGTTTGACTGCTTAATGTCTACCAATTAGAACTGAAACACACTAGTTTGACTACTTAAATGTCTACCAATTAGAACTGAAACACTCTAGTTTGACTGCTTAATGTCTACCAATTAGAACTGAAACACACTAGTTTGACTGCTTAGTGTCTACCAATTAGAACTGAAACACTCTAGTTCGACTGCTTAATGTCTACCAATTAGAACTGAAACACACTAGTTTGACTGCATAGTTTCTACCAATTAGAACTGAAACACACTAGTTTGACTACTTAATGTCTACCAATTAGAACTGAAACACACTAGTTTGACTACTTAATGTCTACCAATTAGAACTGAAACACACTAGTTTGACTACTTAATGTCTACCAATTAGAACTGAAACACACTAGTTTGACTACTTAGTGTCTACCAATTAGAACTGAAACACACTAGTTTGACTACTTAATGTCTACCAATTAGAACTGAAACACTCTAGTTTGACTGCTTAATGTCTACCAATTAGAACTGAAACACACTCGTTTGACTGCATAGTGTCTACCAATTAGAACTGAAACACACTAGTTTGACTGCATAGTTTCTACCAATTAGAACTGAAACACACTAGTTTGACTGCATAGTTTCTACCAATTAGAACTGAAACACACTAGTTTGACTGCATAGTGTCTACCAATTAGAACTGAAACACACTAGTTTGACTGCATAGTTTCTACCAATTAGAACTGAAACACACTAGTTTGACTGCATAGTTTCTACCAATTAGAACTGAAACACACTAGTTTGACTGCATAGTTTCTACCAATTAGAACTGAAACACACTAGTTTGACTGCATAGTGTCTACCAATTAGAACTGAAACACACTAGTTTGACTACTTAATGTCTACCAATTAGAACTGAAACACTCTAGTTTGACTGCTTAATGTCTACCAATTAGAACTAAAACACACTCGTTTGACTGCATAGTGTCTACCAATTAGAACTGAAACACACTAGTTTGACTGCATAGTTTCTACCAATTAGAACTGAAACACACTAGTTTGACTGCTTAGTGTCTACCAATTAGAACTGAAACACACTAGTTTGACTACTTAATGTCTACCAATTAGAACTGAAACACTCTAGTTTGACTGCTTAATGTCTACCAATTAGAACTGAAACACACTAGTTTGACTGCTTAGTGTCTACCAATTAGAACTGAAACACTCTAGTTCGACTGCTTAATGTCTACCAATTAGAACTGAAACACACTAGTTTGACTGCATAGTTTCTACCAATTAGAACTGAAACACACTAGTTTGACTACTTAATGTCTACCAATTAGAACTGAAACACACTAGTTTGACTACTTAATGTCTACCAATTAGAACTGAAACACACTAGTTTGACTACTTAATGTCTACCAATTAGAACTGAAACACACTAGTTTGACTACTTAGTGTCTACCAATTAGAACTGAAACACACTAGTTTGACTACTTAATGTCTACCAATTAGAACTGAAACACTCTAGTTTGACTGCTTAATGTCTACCAATTAGAACTGAAACACACTCGTTTGACTGCATAGTGTCTACCAATTAGAACTGAAACACACTAGTTTGACTGCATAGTTTCTACCAATTAGAACTGAAACACACTAGTTTGACTGCATAGTTTCTACCAATTAGAACTGAAACACACTCGTTTGACTGCATAGTGTCTACCAATTAGAACTGAAACACACTAGTTTGACTGCATAGTTTCTACCAATTAGAACTGAAACACACTAGTTTGACTGCATAGTTTCTACCAATTAGAACTGAAACACACTAGTTTGACTGCATAGCTTCTACCAATTAGAACTGAAACACACTAGTTTGACTGCATAGTGTCTACCAATTAGAACTGAAACACACTAGTTTGACTACTTAATGTCTACCAATTAGAACTGAAACACTCTAGTTTGACTGCTTAATGTCTACCAATTAGAACTAAAACACACTCGTTTGACTGCATAGTGTCTACCAATTAGAACTGAAACACACTAGTTTGACTGCATAGTTTCTACCAATTAGAACTGAAACACACTAGTTTGACTACTTAATGTCTACCAATTAGAACTGAAACACACTAGTTTGACTGCATAGTGTCTACCAATTAGAACTGAAACACACTCGTTTGACTGCATAGTGTCTACCAATTAGAACTGAAACACACTAGTTTTACTACTTAATGTCTACCAATTAGAACTGAAACACACTAGTTTGACTGCATAGTGTCTACCAATTAGAACTGAAACACACTAGTTTGACTACTTAATGTCTACCAATTAGAACTGAAACACACTAGTTTGACTACTTAGTGTCTACCAATTAGAACTGAAACACACTAGTTTTACTACTTAATGTCTACCAATTAGAACTGAAACACACTAGTTTGACTGCATAGTGTCTACCAATTAGAACTGAAACACACTAGTTTTACTACTTAATGTCTACCAATTAGAACTGAAACACACTAGTTTGACTGCATAGTGTCTACCAATTAGAACTGAAACACACTAGTTTGACTGCTTAATGTCTACCAATTAGAACTGAAACACACTAGTTTGACTGCATAGTGTCTACCAATTAGAACTGAAACACACTAGTTTGACTGCATAGTGTCTACCAATTAGAACTGAAACACACTAGTTTGACTGCATAGTGTCTACCAATTAGAACTGAAACACTCTAGTTTGACTGCTTAATGTCTACCAATTAGAACTGAAACACTCTAGTTTGACTGCTTAATGTCTACCAATTAGAACTGAAACACACTAGTTTGACTACTTAAATGTCTACCAATTAGAACTGAAACACTCTAGTTTGACTGCTTAATGTCTACCAATTAGAACTGAAACACACTAGTTTGACTACTTAAATGTCTACCAATTAGAACTGAAACACTCTAGTTTGACTGCTTAATGTCTACCAATTAGAACTGAAACACACTAGTTTGACTACTTAAATGTCTACCAATTAGAACTGAAACACTCTAGTTTGACTGCTTAATGTCTACCAATTAGAACTGAAACACACTAGTTTGACTGCTTAGTGTCTACCAATTAGAACTGAAACACTCTAGTTCGACTGCTTAATGTCTACCAATTAGAACTGAAACACACTAGTTTGACTGCATAGTTTCTACCAATTAGAACTGAAACACACTAGTTTGACTACTTAATGTCTACCAATTAGAACTGAAACACACTAGTTTGACTACTTAATGTCTACCAATTAGAACTGAAACACACTAGTTTGACTACTTAATGTCTACCAATTAGAACTGAAACACACTAGTTTGACTACTTAGTGTCTACCAATTAGAACTGAAACACACTAGTTTGACTACTTAATGTCTACCAATTAGAACTGAAACACTCTAGTTTGACTGCTTAATGTCTACCAATTAGAACTGAAACACACTCGTTTGACTGCATAGTGTCTACCAATTAGAACTGAAACACACTAGTTTGACTGCATAGTTTCTACCAATTAGAACTGAAACACACTAGTTTGACTGCATAGTTTCTACCAATTAGAACTGAAACACACTCGTTTGACTGCATAGTGTCTACCAATTAGAACTGAAACACACTAGTTTGACTGCATAGTTTCTACCAATTAGAACTGAAACACACTAGTTTGACTGCATAGTTTCTACCAATTAGAACTGAAACACACTAGTTTGACTGCATAGTTTCTACCAATTAGAACTGAAACACACTAGTTTGACTGCATAGTGTCTACCAATTAGAACTGAAACACACTAGTTTGACTACTTAATGTCTACCAATTAGAACTGAAACACTCTAGTTTGACTGCTTAATGTCTACCAATTAGAACTAAAACACACTCGTTTGACTGCATAGTGTCTACCAATTAGAACTGAAACACACTAGTTTGACTGCATAGTTTCTACCAATTAGAACTGAAACACACTAGTTTGACTACTTAATGTCTACCAATTAGAACTGAAACACACTAGTTTGACTGCATAGTGTCTACCAATTAGAACTGAAACACACTCGTTTGACTGCATAGTGTCTACCAATTAGAACTGAAACACACTAGTTTTACTACTTAATGTCTACCAATTAGAACTGAAACACACTAGTTTGACTGCATAGTGTCTACCAATTAGAACTGAAACACACTAGTTTGACTACTTAATGTCTACCAATTAGAACTGAAACACACTAGTTTGACTACTTAGTGTCTACCAATTAGAACTGAAACACACTAGTTTTACTACTTAATGTCTACCAATTAGAACTGAAACACACTAGTTTGACTGCATAGTGTCTACCAATTAGAACTGAAACACACTAGTTTTACTACTTAATGTCTACCAATTAGAACTGAAACACACTAGTTTGACTGCATAGTGTCTACCAATTAGAACTGAAACACACTAGTTTGACTGCTTAATGTCTACCAATTAGAACTGAAACACACTAGTTTGACTGCATAGTGTCTACCAATTAGAACTGAAACACACTAGTTTGACTGCATAGTGTCTACCAATTAGAACTGAAACACACTAGTTTGACTGCATAGTGTCTACCAATTAGAACTGAAACACACTAGTTTGACTGCATAGTGTCTACCAATTAGAACTGAAACACACTAGTTTGACTGCATAGTGTCTACCAATTAGAACTGAAACACACTAGTTTGACTACTTAAATGTCTACCAATTAGAACTGAAACACTCTAGTTTGACTGCTTAATGTCTACCAATTAGAACTGAAACACACTAGTTTGACTGCTTAATGTCTACCAATTAGAACTGAAACACACTAGTTTGACTGCATAGTGTCTACCAATTAGAACTGAAACACACTAGTTTGACTACTTAAATGTCTACCAATTAGAACTGAAACACTCTAGTTTGACTGCTTAATGTCTACCAATTACAACTGAAACACTCTAGTTTGACTGCTTAGTGTCTACCAATTAGAACTGAAACACACTAGTTTGACTGCTTAATGTCTACCAATTAGAACTGAAACACACTAGTTTGACTGCATAGTGTCTACCAATTAGAACTGAAACACACTAGTTTGACTGCTTAGTGTCTACCAATTAGAACTGAAACACTCTAGTTCGACTGCTTAATGTCTACCAATTAGAACTGAAACACACTAGTTTGACTGCATAGTTTCTACCAATTAGAACTGAAACACACTAGTTTGACTACTTAATGTCTACCAATTAGAACTGAAACACACTAGTTTGACTACTTAATGTCTACCAATTAGAACTGAAACACACTAGTTTGACTACTTAATGTCTACCAATTAGAACTGAAACACACTAGTTTGACTACTTAATGTCTACCAATTAGAACTGAAACACACTAGTTTGACTACTTAGTGTCTACCAATTAGAACTGAAACACACTAGTTTGACTACTTAATGTCTACCAATTAGAACTGAAACACTCTAGTTTGACTGCTTAATGTCTACCAATTAGAACTGAAACACACTCGTTTGACTGCATAGTGTCTACCAATTAGAACTGAAACACACTAGTTTGACTGCATAGTTTCTACCAATTAGAACTGAAACACACTAGTTTGACTGCATAGTTTCTACCAATTAGAACTGAAACACACTCGTTTGACTGCATAGTGTCTACCAATTAGAACTGAAACACACTAGTTTGACTGCATAGTTTCTACCAATTAGAACTGAAACACACTAGTTTGACTGCATAGTTTCTACCAATTAGAACTGAAACACACTAGTTTGACTGCATAGTTTCTACCAATTAGAACTGAAACACACTAGTTTGACTGCATAGTGTCTACCAATTAGAACTGAAACACACTAGTTTGACTACTTAATGTCTACCAATTAAAACTGAAACACTCTAGTTTGACTGCTTAATGTCTACCAATTAGAACTGAAACACACTCGTTTGACTGCATAGTGTCTACCAATTAGAACTGAAACACACTAGTTTGACTGCATAGTTTCTACCAATTAGAACTGAAACACACTAGTTTGACTACTTAATGTCTACCAATTAGAACTGAAACACACTAGTTTGACTGCATAGTGTCTACCAATTAGAACTGAAACACACTCGTTTGACTGCATAGTGTCTACCAATTAGAACTGAAACACACTAGTTTTACTACTTAATGTCTACCAATTAGAACTGAAACACACTAGGTTTACTGCATATTGTCTACCAATTAGAACTGAAACACACTAGTTTGACTACTTAATGTCTACCAATTAGAACTGAAACACACTAGTTTGACTACTTAGTGTCTACCAATTAGAACTGAAACACACTAGTTTTACTACTTAATGTCTACCAATTAGAACTGAAACACACTAGTTTTACTACTTAATGTCTACCAATTAGAACTGAAACACACTAGTTTGACTGCATAGTGTCTACCAATTAGAACTGAAACACACTAGTTTGACTGCTTAATGTCTACCAATTAGAACTGAAACACACTAATTTGACTGCATAGTGTCTACCAATTAGAACTGAAACACACTAGTTTGACTGCATAGTGTCTACCAATTAGAACTGAAACACACTAGTTTGACTGCATAGTGTCTACCAATTAGAACTGAAACACACTAGTTTGACTGCATAGTGTCTACCAATTAGAACTGAAACACACTAGTTTGACTGCATAGTGTCTACCAATTAGAACTGAAACACACTAGTTTGACTACTTAAATGTCTACCAATTAGAACTGAAACACTCTAGTTTGACTGCTTAATGTCTACCAATTAGAACTGAAACACACTAGTTTGACTGCTTAATGTCTACCAATTAGAACTGAAACACACTAGTTTGACTGCATAGTGTCTACCAATTAGAACTGAAACACACTAGTTTGACTACTTAAATGTCTACCAATTAGAACTGAAACACTCTAGTTTGACTGCTTAATGTCTACCAATTAGAACTGAAACACTCTAGTTTGACTGCTTAGTGTCTACCAATTAGAACTGAAACACACTAGTTTGACTGCTTAATGTCTACCAATTAGAACTGAAACACTCTAGTTTGACTGCTTAATGTCTACCAATTAGAGCTGAAACACTCTAGTTTGACTGCTCAATGTCTACCAATTAGAACTGAAACACTCTAGTTTGACTGCTTAATGTCTACCAATTAGAACTGAAACACACTCGTTTGACTGCATAGTGTCTACCAATTAGAACTGAAACACACTAGTTTGACTGCATAGTTTCTACCAATTAGAACTGAAACACACTAGTTTGACTGCATAGTTTCTACCAATTAGAACTGAAACACACTCGTTTGACTGCATAGTGTCTACCAATTAGAACTGAAACACACTAGTTTGACTGCATAGTTTCTACCAATTAGAACTGAAACACACTAGTTTGACTGCATAGTTTCTACCAATTAGAACTGAAACACACTAGTTTGACTGCATAGTGTCTACCAATTAGAACTGAAACACACTCGTTTGACTGCATAGTGTCTACCAATTAGAACTGAAACACACTAGTTTTACTACTTAATGTCTACCAATTAGAACTGAAACACACTCGTTTGACTGCATAGTGTCTACCAATTAGAACTGAAACACACTAGTTTTACTACTTAATGTCTACCAATTAGAACTGAAACACACTAGTTTGACTACTTAGTGTCTACCAATTAGAACTGAAACACACTAGTTTTACTACTTAATGTCTACCAATTAGAACTGAAACACACTAGTTTGACTGCATAGTGTCTACCAATTAGAACTGAAACACACTAGTTTTACTACTTAATGTCTACCAATTAGAACTGAAACACACTAGTTTGACTGCATAGTGTCTACCAATTAGAACTGAAACACACTAGTTTGACTGCTTAATGTCTACCAATTAGAACTGAAACACACTAGTTTGACTGCATAGTGTCTACCAATTAGAACTGAAACACACTAGTTTGACTGCATAGTGTCTACCAATTAGAACTGAAACACACTAGTTTGACTGCATAGTGTCTACCAATTAGAACTGAAACACACTAGTTTGACTGCATAGTGTCTACCAATTAGAACTGAAACACACTAGTTTGACTGCATAGTGTCTACCAATTAGAACTGAAACACACTAGTTTGACTACTTAAATGTCTACCAATTAGAACTGAAACACTCTAGTTTGACTGCTTAATGTCTACCAATTAGAACTGAAACACACTAGTTTGACTGCTTAATGTCTACCAATTAGAACTGAAACACACTAGTTTGACTACTTAATGTCTACCAATTAGAACTGAAACACTCTAGTTTGACTGCTTAATGTCTACCAATTAGAACTGAAACACACTCGTTTGACTGCATAGTGTCTACCAATTAGAACTGAAACACACTAGTTTGACTGCATAGTTTCTACCAATTAGAACTGAAACACACTAGTTTGACTACTTAATGTCTACCAATTAGAACTGAAACACACTAGTTTGACTGCATAGTGTCTACCAATTAGAACTGAAACACACTCGTTTGACTGCATAGTTTCTACCAATTAGAACTGAAACACACTAGTTTGACTACTTAATGTCTACCAATTAGAACTGAAACACACTAGTTTGACTGCATAGTGTCTACCAATTAGAACTGAAACACACTCGTTTGACTGCATAGTGTCTACCAATTAGAACTGAAACACACTAGTTTTACTACTTAATGTCTACCAATTAGAACTGAAACACACTAGTTTGACTGCATAGTGTCTACCAATTAGAACTGAAACACACTAGTTTGACTACTTAATGTCTACCAATTAGAACTGAAACACACTAGTTTGACTACTTAGTGTCTACCAATTAGAACTGAAACACACTAGTTTTACTACTTAATGTCTACCAATTAGAACTGAAACACACTAGTTTGACTGCATAGTGTCTACCAATTAGAACTGAAACACACTAGTTTTACTACTTAATGTCTACCAATTAGAACTGAAACACACTAGTTTGACTGCATAGTGTCTACCAATTAGAACTGAAACACACTAGTTTGACTGCTTAATGTCTACCAATTAGAACTGAAACACACTAGTTTGACTGCATAGTGTCTACCAATTAGAACTGAAACACACTAGTTTGACTGCATAGTGTCTACCAATTAGAACTGAAACACACTAGTTTGACTGCATAGTGTCTACCAATTAGAACTGAAACACACTAGTTTGACTGCATAGTGTCTACCAATTAGAACTGAAACACACTAGTTTGACTGCATAGTGTCTACCAATTAGAACTGAAACACACTAGTTTGACTACTTAAATGTCTACCAATTAGAACTGAAACACTCTAGTTTGACTGCTTAATGTCTACCAATTAGAACTGAAACACACTAGTTTGACTGCTTAATGTCTACCAATTAGAACTGAAACACACTAGTTTGACTGCATAGTGTCTACCAATTAGAACTGAAACACACTAGTTTGACTACTTAAATGTCTACCAATTAGAACTGAAACACTCTAGTTTGACTGCTTAATGTCTACCAATTACAACTGAAACACTCTAGTTTGACTGCTTAGTGTCTACCAATTAGAACTGAAACACACTAGTTTGACTGCTTAATGTCTACCAATTAGAACTGAAACACACTAGTTTGACTGCATAGTGTCTACCAATTAGAACTGAAACACACTAGTTTGACTGCTTAGTGTCTACCAATTAGAACTGAAACACTCTAGTTCGACTGCTTAATGTCTACCAATTAGAACTGAAACACACTAGTTTGACTGCATAGTTTCTACCAATTAGAACTGAAACACACTAGTTTGACTACTTAATGTCTACCAATTAGAACTGAAACACACTAGTTTGACTACTTAATGTCTACCAATTAGAACTGAAACACACTAGTTTGACTACTTAATGTCTACCAATTAGAACTGAAACACACTAGTTTGACTACTTAATGTCTACCAATTAGAACTGAAACACACTAGTTTGACTACTTAGTGTCTACCAATTAGAACTGAAACACACTAGTTTGACTACTTAATGTCTACCAATTAGAACTGAAACACTCTAGTTTGACTGCTTAATGTCTACCAATTAGAACTGAAACACACTCGTTTGACTGCATAGTGTCTACCAATTAGAACTGAAACACACTAGTTTGACTGCATAGTTTCTACCAATTAGAACTGAAACACACTAGTTTGACTGCATAGTTTCTACCAATTAGAACTGAAACACACTCGTTTGACTGCATAGTGTCTACCAATTAGAACTGAAACACACTAGTTTGACTGCATAGTTTCTACCAATTAGAACTGAAACACACTAGTTTGACTGCATAGTTTCTACCAATTAGAACTGAAACACACTAGTTTGACTGCATAGTTTCTACCAATTAGAACTGAAACACACTAGTTTGACTGCATAGTGTCTACCAATTAGAACTGAAACACACTAGTTTGACTACTTAATGTCTACCAATTAAAACTGAAACACTCTAGTTTGACTGCTTAATGTCTACCAATTAGAACTGAAACACACTCGTTTGACTGCATAGTGTCTACCAATTAGAACTGAAACACACTAGTTTGACTGCATAGTTTCTACCAATTAGAACTGAAACACACTAGTTTGACTACTTAATGTCTACCAATTAGAACTGAAACACACTAGTTTGACTGCATAGTGTCTACCAATTAGAACTGAAACACACTCGTTTGACTGCATAGTGTCTACCAATTAGAACTGAAACACACTAGTTTTACTACTTAATGTCTACCAATTAGAACTGAAACACACTAGGTTTACTGCATATTGTCTACCAATTAGAACTGAAACACACTAGTTTGACTACTTAATGTCTACCAATTAGAACTGAAACACACTAGTTTGACTACTTAGTGTCTACCAATTAGAACTGAAACACACTAGTTTTACTACTTAATGTCTACCAATTAGAACTGAAACACACTAGTTTTACTACTTAATGTCTACCAATTAGAACTGAAACACACTAGTTTGACTGCATAGTGTCTACCAATTAGAACTGAAACACACTAGTTTGACTGCTTAATGTCTACCAATTAGAACTGAAACACACTAATTTGACTGCATAGTGTCTACCAATTAGAACTGAAACACACTAGTTTGACTGCATAGTGTCTACCAATTAGAACTGAAACACACTAGTTTGACTGCATAGTGTCTACCAATTAGAACTGAAACACACTAGTTTGACTGCATAGTGTCTACCAATTAGAACTGAAACACACTAGTTTGACTGCATAGTGTCTACCAATTAGAACTGAAACACACTAGTTTGACTACTTAAATGTCTACCAATTAGAACTGAAACACTCTAGTTTGACTGCTTAATGTCTACCAATTAGAACTGAAACACACTAGTTTGACTGCTTAATGTCTACCAATTAGAACTGAAACACACTAGTTTGACTGCATAGTGTCTACCAATTAGAACTGAAACACACTAGTTTGACTACTTAAATGTCTACCAATTAGAACTGAAACACTCTAGTTTGACTGCTTAATGTCTACCAATTAGAACTGAAACACTCTAGTTTGACTGCTTAGTGTCTACCAATTAGAACTGAAACACACTAGTTTGACTGCTTAATGTCTACCAATTAGAACTGAAACACTCTAGTTTGACTGCTTAATGTCTACCAATTAGAGCTGAAACACTCTAGTTTGACTGCTCAATGTCTACCAATTAGAACTGAAACACTCTAGTTTGACTGCTTAATGTCTACCAATTAGAACTGAAACACACTCGTTTGACTGCATAGTGTCTACCAATTAGAACTGAAACACACTAGTTTGACTGCATAGTTTCTACCAATTAGAACTGAAACACACTAGTTTGACTGCATAGTTTCTACCAATTAGAACTGAAACACACTCGTTTGACTGCATAGTGTCTACCAATTAGAACTGAAACACACTAGTTTGACTGCATAGTTTCTACCAATTAGAACTGAAACACACTAGTTTGACTGCATAGTTTCTACCAATTAGAACTGAAACACACTAGTTTGACTGCATAGTGTCTACCAATTAGAACTGAAACACACTCGTTTGACTGCATAGTGTCTACCAATTAGAACTGAAACACACTAGTTTTACTACTTAATGTCTACCAATTAGAACTGAAACACACTCGTTTGACTGCATAGTGTCTACCAATTAGAACTGAAACACACTAGTTTTACTACTTAATGTCTACCAATTAGAACTGAAACACACTAGTTTGACTACTTAGTGTCTACCAATTAGAACTGAAACACACTAGTTTTACTACTTAATGTCTACCAATTAGAACTGAAACACACTAGTTTGACTGCATAGTGTCTACCAATTAGAACTGAAACACACTAGTTTTACTACTTAATGTCTACCAATTAGAACTGAAACACACTAGTTTGACTGCATAGTGTCTACCAATTAGAACTGAAACACACTAGTTTGACTGCTTAATGTCTACCAATTAGAACTGAAACACACTAGTTTGACTGCATAGTGTCTACCAATTAGAACTGAAACACACTAGTTTGACTGCATAGTGTCTACCAATTAGAACTGAAACACACTAGTTTGACTGCATAGTGTCTACCAATTAGAACTGAAACACACTAGTTTGACTGCATAGTGTCTACCAATTAGAACTGAAACACACTAGTTTGACTGCATAGTGTCTACCAATTAGAACTGAAACACACTAGTTTGACTACTTAAATGTCTACCAATTAGAACTGAAACACTCTAGTTTGACTGCTTAATGTCTACCAATTAGAACTGAAACACACTAGTTTGACTGCTTAATGTCTACCAATTAGAACTGAAACACACTAGTTTGACTACTTAATGTCTACCAATTAGAACTGAAACACTCTAGTTTGACTGCTTAATGTCTACCAATTAGAACTGAAACACACTCGTTTGACTGCATAGTGTCTACCAATTAGAACTGAAACACACTAGTTTGACTGCATAGTTTCTACCAATTAGAACTGAAACACACTAGTTTGACTACTTAATGTCTACCAATTAGAACTGAAACACACTAGTTTGACTGCATAGTGTCTACCAATTAGAACTGAAACACACTCGTTTGACTGCATAGTGTCTACCAATTAGAACTGAAACACACTAGTTTTACTACTTAATGTCTACCAATTAGAACTGAAACACACTAGTTTGACTGCATAGTGTCTACCAATTAGAACTGAAACACACTAGTTTTACTACTTAATGTCTACCAATTAGAACTGAAACACACTAGTTTGACTACTTAGTGTCTACCAATTAGAACTGAAACACACTAGTTTTACTACTTAATGTCTACCAATTAGAACTGAAACACACTAGTTTTACTACTTAATGTCTACCAATTAGAACTGAAACACACTAGTTTGACTGCATAGTGTCTACCAATTAGAACTGAAACACACTAGTTTGACTGCTTAATGTCTACCAATTAGAACTGAAACACACTAGTTTGACTGCATAGTGTCTACCAATTAGAACTGAAACACACTAGTTTGACTGCATAGTGTCTACCAATTAGAACTGAAACACACTAGTTTGACTGCATAGTGTCTACCAATTAGAACTGAAACACACTAGTTTGACTGCATAGTGTCTACCAATTAGAACTGAAACACACTAGTTTGACTGCATAGTGTCTACCAATTAGAACTGAAACACACTAGTTTGACTACTTAAATGTCTACCAATTAGAACTGAAACACTCTAGTTTGACTGCTTAATGTCTACCAATTAGAACTGAAACACACTAGTTTGACTGCTTAATGTCTACCAATTAGAACTGAAACACACTAGTTTGACTGCATAGTGTCTACCAATTAGAACTGAAACACACTAGTTTGACTACTTAAATGTCTACCAATTAGAACTGAAACACTCTAGTTTGACTGCTTAATGTCTACCAATTAGAACTGAAACACTCTAGTTTGACTGCTTAATGTCTACCAATTAGAGCTGAAACACTCTAGTTTGACTGCTCAATGTCTACCAATTAGAACTGAAACACTCTAGTTTGACTGCTTAATGTCTACCAATTAGAACTGAAACACACTCGTTTGACTGCATAGTGTCTACCAATTAGAACTGAAACACACTAGTTTGACTGCATAGTTTCTACCAATTAGAACTGAAACACACTAGTTTGACTGCATAGTTTCTACCAATTAGAACTGAAACACACTCGTTTGACTGCATAGTGTCTACCAATTAGAACTGAAACACACTAGTTTGACTGCATAGTTTCTACCAATTAGAACTGAAACACACTAGTTTGACTGCATAGTTTCTACCAATTAGAACTGAAACACACTAGTTTGACTGCATAGTGTCTACCAATTAGAACTGAAACACACTCGTTTGACTGCATAGTGTCTACCAATTAGAACTGAAACACACTAGTTTTACTACTTAATGTCTACCAATTAGAACTGAAACACACTCGTTTGACTGCATAGTGTCTACCAATTAGAACTGAAACACACTAGTTTTACTACTTAATGTCTACCAATTAGAACTGAAACACACTAGTTTGACTACTTAGTGTCTACCAATTAGAACTGAAACACACTAGTTTTACTACTTAATGTCTACCAATTAGAACTGAAACACACTAGTTTGACTGCATAGTGTCTACCAATTAGAACTGAAACACACTAGTTTTACTACTTAATGTCTACCAATTAGAACTGAAACACACTAGTTTGACTGCATAGTGTCTACCAATTAGAACTGAAACACACTAGTTTGACTGCTTAATGTCTACCAATTAGAACTGAAACACACTAGTTTGACTGCATAGTGTCTACCAATTAGAACTGAAACACACTAGTTTGACTGCATAGTGTCTACCAATTAGAACTGAAACACACTAGTTTGACTGCATAGTGTCTACCAATTAGAACTGAAACACACTAGTTTGACTGCATAGTGTCTACCAATTAGAACTGAAACACACTAGTTTGACTGCATAGTGTCTACCAATTAGAACTGAAACACACTAGTTTGACTACTTAAATGTCTACCAATTAGAACTGAAACACTCTAGTTTGACTGCTTAATGTCTACCAATTAGAACAATTAGAACTGAAACACACTAAATGTCTACCAATTAGAACTGAAACACTCTAGTTTGACTGCTTAATGTCTACCAATTAGAACTGAAACACTCTAGTTTGACTGGTTAATGTCTACCAATTAGAACTGAAACACTCTAGTTTGACTGCTTAATGTCTACCAATTAGAACTGAAACACTCTAGTTTGACTGCTTAATGTCTACCAATTAGAACTGAAACACTCTAGTTTGACTGCTTAGTGTCTACCAATTAGAACTGAAACACTCTAGTTTGACTGCTTAGTGTCTACCAATTAGAACTGAAACACTCTAGTTTGACTGCTTAGTGTCTACCAATTAGAACTGAAACACACTAGTTTGACTGCTTAGTGTCTACCAATTAGAACTGAAACACTCTAGTTTGACTGCTTAGTGTCTACCAATTAGAACTGAAACACTCTAGTTTGACTGCTTAGTGTCTACCAATTAGAACTGAAACACACTAGTTTGACTGCTCAATGTCTACCAATTAGAACTGAAACACTCTAGTTTGACTGCTTAATGTCTACCAATTAGAACTGAAACACACTAGTTTGACTGCTTAATGTCTACCAATTAGAACTGAAACACTCTAGTTTGACTGCTTAATGTCTACCAATTAGAACTGAAACACTCTAGTTTGACTGCTTAGTGTCTACCAATTAGAACTGAAACACTCTAGTTTGACTGCTTCGTGTCTACCAATTAGAGCTGAAACACTCTAGTTTGACTGCTCAATGTCTACCAATTAGAACTGAAACACTCTAGTTTGACTGCTTCGTGTCTACCAATTAGAGCTGAAACACACTAGTTTCTCCCAATTAGAGTCTACAACTCCACAACATTTTAGGGGAGTGTGGAGCAGTACACGGAGGACTCACTCTCTTTCAGACACTGGTTGCCCTTAGATATGATGTTGCACCTAAACAGTGATCTAAGGTCAGTTTAAGGTTTTCACATCCAACAGAAAGGGTAGGGTGAGGCAAGCGTAAGCTGATTCTAGATCAGTGTTTAGTGACAAACACCATCCTGTTCAAGTCCTAATCATCATCTTAATAACTGTTGTATTCTCACCCAGACAATGACTGTCATCCAGTCTGCAGCTAGATCACTATCAATAGTTGTGCCCACATTAATAGCATGTTACGGTGCCAGTGGTGGTTATGCCAGGCTTACTGTGCTGGTGATTTACTATAGCCCACAGCCAATAGAGGCTCTGCACACACGTAGGCATTTTGTTGTCAGGCAGGACAGTGTCTTTGAAGCATTGGCACAAACACACACTGTTTTCTGAGTAAGGCTCAGATGAGGTAATGAAAAGACAGCAACAGTGAGTGTGTGTGAAGGTGTGTGGGTGGTGGTTGTTGTTGTCTGTCATTACACACCGCCCACTGACTGACTCTACAGAGACTGTGGTTTAGGGAAGCTGCCTACCTGCCTGCTGGATATACACCTACTGATCTATCTCTTTCGTCTGCTTCCAACCCCCCTCTTTGATCTCTCTCTCTCTCTCTCTCTCTCTCTCTCTCTCTCTCTCTCTCTCTCTCTCTCTCTCTCTCTCTCTCTCTCTCTCTCTCTCTCTCTCTCTCTCTCTCTCTCTCCCTCTCTTTACATCCATAATGTCTCTCTCTCGCTCTCTCTCTCTCTTTCTCTCTTGCGCTCTCTCTCACTTTCTCTTTCTCTCTCTCACTCTCTCTCTTTACATCTATAATGTCTCTCTCTCGCTCTCTCTCTCTCTTTCTCTCTCTCTCTCTCTCTCTCCCTCTCTCTTTACATCTATAATGTCTCTCTCTCGCTCTCTTTCTCTCTCGCGCTCTCTCTCACTTTCTCTTTCTCTCTCTCGCTCTCTCTCTTTACATCTATAATGTCTCTCTCTCGCTCTCTCTCTCTTTCTCTCTCTCTCTCTCTCTCTCTCCTCTCTCTTTACATCTATAATGTCTCTCTCTCGCTCTCTTTCTCTCTCTCTCTCTCTCTCTCTCTCTCTCTCTCTCTCTCTCTCTCTCTCTCTCTCTCTCTCTCTCTCGGACACACAACACTACACCATCTGTCTACAGACTTGCCGACTTGGAGCTGCACACCATGCACGCAAGCACACACACACACACACACACACACACACACACACACACACACACACACACACACACACACACACACACACACACACACACACACACACACACACACACACACACACACACACACACACACACACACACACACACACACACACACACACACACACACACACACACACACACACACACACACACACACACACACACACACACACACACACACACACACACACACACACACACACACACACACACACACACACACACACACACATCTCCTCCCTAAACACACACACACATAAACAGGCATGCTATCTATCTCAGATCACCATGCCTGCTTGTTTATCTATTGCCTGGTAACAGAGACAGCCTATCAACATACACCACACCCTTCTGAGGGCCAGATTAGGATCTGTGGTGGGACTGTTGGTAAACACACACACACACACACACACACACACACACACACACACACACACACACACACACACACACACACACACACACACACACACACACACACACACACACACACACACACATAAACAGGCACACACACACACACACACACACACACACACACACACACACACACACACACACACACACACACACACACACACACACACACACACACACACACACACACACACACACACACACACACACACACACACACACACACACACACACACAAGCCACAAATTCTGGCCTGTCATTGCTCCCTATTGTTTAGCTGGTTGTTTTCTCTTGGTGTGACTGGCAGCAGATGGCTACCACTGAGTTGTCAGAGCTGAACTGGCCGGCCTGGGGCACACATGCGCACACACACACACACACACACACACACACACACACACACACATGTACACACACACATACACACACACACATGCGCACACACACACACACACACACACGCACGCACACACACACACACACACACACACACACACACACACACACACACACACACACACACACACACACACACACACACACACACACACACACACACACACACACACACACACACACACACACACACACACACACACACACACACACACCATTGAATCATGTCTAAACTAAACATATATTGTTTCTCTACAGGTTCCCCTCATGACCCCTCTCCCTGTATGACTGTGGAATCTCATCACGAGGCCACCTGACTATTACCATGTATAAAGGGACATTGTGTGTGTGTGTGTGTGTGTGTGTGTGTGTGTGTGTGTGTGTGTGTGTGTGTGTGTGTGTGTGTGTGTGTGTGTGTGTGTGTGTGTGTGTGTGTGTGTGTGTGTGTGTGTGTGTGAGGGAGGGAGCAGGTGTCATACCTAATGGAGTGTGTTACTGCAGCTTGAAAGCAGCTGCTGTTCTCTGGGGTCATGATGAGTCAGCCAGGGATTGAAGGTCAGAGTCAGAGAGTGTTGTAGTCTGTAACTCCATGGACACATTCCTCTACTACTAATGATGTCATGATGAATGGGAATCAATGGGACATAGGGACTGATGGTTGATTGGTACTTTAGTTCTGGCCTCTTGTAGCTTATAGCTGCAGAAAGAGGGGGATAATGGGAATAGAGGGAGGATAGAATGGAGAAGAGGAGAGAGATAATAGAACTAGGAGGATACTGCATCCTCTGCCTCCCCTGCCGTTAGCCAGTTCCTCTCCCGCTCCCTCCCTCCCTCCCTCCCTCCCTCCCTCCCTCCCTCCCTCCCTCCCTCCCTCCCTCCCTCCCTCCCTCCCTCCCTCCCTCCCTCCCTCCCTTCCCTCTCCCCCTCTCTCTCTCTTACTCTCTCTCCCTCTTTGCATGCTGGGAGTGTTTGGTGCATGCTGGGAATTGTGTGAGCGAGTGTTGTGTAGAGTTAGATATCTTGGTTTTTCTTTTACATTTCCTTTTCTTGGTGCTATCTGTTTTTTCTTCCTATGCATTTTTAAAGTTATCATCATTTTTATTTAGTTGTTGTGGTAGAATTAGGTATATTCTTTTTCGTGTCGAAATTACCCTGGTTTTGGCGGGGATGGCGACCCACATGGGGACACTGTCCCTATCACTTCGATACGGCTTTAGGTGTGTTACTGAAGCTACTGTCACTGTGGAGGAGTTTCTGGTTGCCGTAAGAGAAAGGTAAGATATGAGAATGTTGCTTATTCGTCACGGATTAATAAAGCAGTGGTGGTCTTTCTTAAAGAAGAGTGTCTTGTAGATCAGATGGTTGAGCATGGTGTACTTCTTAAAGAAGAGTGTCTTATTGATCGTATGGTTGAGCATGGTGTACTTCTTAAAGAAGAGAGTCTGGTAGATCGTATGGTTGAGCATGGTGTACTTCTTAAAGAAGATAGTCTTGTAGATCGTATGGTTGAGCATGGTGTACTTCTTAAAGAAGAGAGTCTGGTAGATCGTATGGTTGAGCATGGTGTACTTCTTAAAGAAGAGAGTCTGGTAGATCGTATGGTTGAGCATGGCGTACTTCTTATAGAAGAGTGTCTTGTAGATCAGATGGTTGAGCATGGTGTACTTCTTATAGAAGAGTGTCTTGTAGATCGTATGGTTGAGCATGGTGTACTTCTTAATTAATTGTTAGGGATTAGCTCCCTCTGTGGGGATCAAATCAGCGGAAATTTCAAGAGCGCCACATATAGTTTTTGATAAAAATCAAACTTTCATTAAAACACACATGCAAGGTACTGAATTAAAGCTACACTCGTTGTGAATCTAGCCACCGAGTCAGATTTGTAAAATGCCTTTCGGCAAAAGCATGAGAAGCTACTATCTGATTGCATGCACCCCCAAAGTACTGGAACGTCACCTGAAACAACATATTTTGCGGTAGCCGGCGCTACCCAAAACGCAGAAATAAAATATAAAACATTCATTACCTTTGACGAGCTTATTTCTTGGCACTCCTATATATCCCATAAACATCACAATTGGGTCTTTTTCCCGATTAAATCCGTCATTGTGTAGCCAAAATGACGTTTTCTGAAGACCGGTCTGATCCAGGAATATTCCCTTTTACAAGACGCAACATCGCTTTTTAAAATTACAAAAGTTACCTATAAACTTTTACAAAACACTTCAAACTACTTTTCTAAACCAACTTTAGGTGTTAATAAACATTAATAATCTATACAATTCATCACGGGGCGATCTGTATTCAATAGCAGCGAGTCTTGAAATCAGCGGCCATCTTTTCCATTTTAACAACATCCTGTTGAGAGACTAAAACAGGAAAGGGCAAAACGTCATACAACCAAGGATTAAGTCTGCTAGAAATGCCAGCACTGGCGACATCGTGTAGAAGCTGTAGGCGTTTACCGGGCATCTTCATGTATTTGCAGTCACCTTGAACAATACATTGACTGGCGGATTAATATATTTTTTGTATTTTTGGAGAACAGTTTTTCGAGGGATTTTTACTTCTAAACACGTTGTGTTATAGCCACAGACACGATTTAACCAGTTTTAGAGACTTCAGAGTGTTTTCTATACACACATACTTATCATTTGCATATACTATATTCCTGGCATGAGTAGCAGGACTTTGAAATGTTGCGTGATTTTTAACAAAAAGCTGCGAAAATTTGCATGATCCATAAGTGGTTTTAAAGAAGAGCACCTTGTTGATCGTATGGTTGAGCATGGTGTACTTCTTATAGAAGAGTGTCTTGTAGATCGGATGGTTGAGCATGGTGTACTTCTTAAAGAAGAGTGTCTTGTAGATCGTATGCTTGAACATGGCGTACTTCTTAAAGAAGAGTGTCTTGTAGATCGTATGGTTGAGCATGGTGTACTTCTTAAAGAAGAGTGTCTTGTTGATCGTATGGTTGAGCATGGCGTACTTCTTAAAGAAGAGTGTCTTGTAGATCGTATGGTTGAACATGGCGTACTTCTTAAAGAAGAGTGTCTTGTAGATTGTATGGTTGAGCATGGTGTACTTCATAAAGAAGAGCGTCTTGTTGATCGTATGGTTGAGCATGGCGTACTCCTTAAACAAGAGCACCTTGTAGATCGTATGGTTGAGCACATTTATTCCCAATGAGCTATTGGAGCACGAGTTATTGCACTTTGGGAAGTTCAATTAAGATTGTCCCGTTGGGTTGCAAACACCCGGCTTTGAAAAAGATTGTTGTTTCGGCGACATGTGTTTATGTTTTTGGACTCACCGGAGCAGACTTGAGCTATCGTTTAAAGTCATGTTTGACAACAGACTATATATGGCTTATGCTAGTACGGGTAGTCAACAGTGTTTTGAGTGTGGGGATGTTGGTCATAAGCGACATGCTTGCCCGAAAAGGGAGAAGGCAGAGGGAGGGGCACAGGTGGTCCTCATACCACCTGGGCCCGCTGATGTAGGGAGAGGTGGGTCGACAGCGGTAGAGCAGCCACAAACACCTGTTGCTGAGCAACAAGTTGTCCGTGTTGAGGGAACGGAGTTACAACTTGTACCAGAGGGAAATTTTAGGAGGTGAGGAGGTGCCCAGTACGAGTGCTGGGGTACAGGGGGGTTCATGTGGAGCTAATCTCTCAGGTATTGGAGGAGATGCCTGGTACGAGTGATGGGGTGCAAGTGGGGAGTGTTGAGAGGGGTCAGGGGTCAGGGGTCTGTGGCCTCAGTCGATGAGGATCAGGAGAAGGACATGGATATCTCTATTGATAAGTTAGCAGCTGGCGACGACTCAATTTACAAGTTAAATTGGTTAAATTGGTTCCTGGATCAGACTTTTGGGAACTTGGGAACTCTGTCAAATTGGCATATTTTTTTGGTGTTGATAAGTTTGTGAGGTCAGCTGTGATGTTACAGAAGACGGTGGGGTTAGACCAGTTGAGTGAGAAGAAGCAGTTTCGCTTGAGGAAATGTGTTACTGCCTGTCACAGCAGCAAAAGGTGGTGGGAAACGTGGGCAGGTTAAGAGAAAATTAAAACAATGATGATGATCATGCCTTATAGGGAGTTTTTTTCTCTTTGGTTTCTCTATGGTTTCTTCTGCTTTTCCTTTCTCTTTTCAACATGGAGGTACTAAGGGTCGGTTCTCTCAATATTAATGGGGGAAGGGACAGGAATAAGAGGGCTTGGGTATTAGAAGTAATAAAACAGAAAAGGCTTCATGTAGTTTTTCTACAGGAGACACATAGTGATGAGGCTAATGAGGTTGACTGGGGTATATGCATATAAAGAGTCATGATACTAATTTCAGTGCTGGGGTGGCCATTTTGTTTTTCTCAGACTGGGGTGACTGTGGTATCTACAACAGAGATTGTCAAGGGACGGGTTTTATTGGTCAAAGTGAATGTTATGTTTATTTATTTTTTATTTTTTATGTTTATGCTCCTAATGAGGGTACAGAGCGTATTTCTGTATTTGGTCAACTGGTGGTCCTTCTGAAGCTCAGTTGGTAGAGCATGGCGCTTGTAACGCCAGGGTAGTGGGTTCGATTCCCGGGACCACCCATACGTAGAATGTATGCACACATGACTGTAAGTCGCTTTGGATAAAAGCGTCTGCTAAATGGCATATATTATTATTATTATTATTATTATTATATTATTATTAACTAAAGGAAACCTTAAGACAGTGTGATCAAGAGGGGTGTATGGTTTTAGGGGGGGACTGGAACTGTACAGTAGATTTTACTGTTGACCACACTGCCGAAGAACCTCATCTGCGGTCAGCCACTTGCCTGTCTGGTCTATTAACTGAGTTGAGCTTTCTGATGTGTTGAGAGTAAGGAATGCAAAAGTTAGGCAGACATGGCTTAAAGGTAATGAAGGTGGTGTCAGTGCAGCAAGGTTAGACAGGTTGTATGTATCTGATCACTACTGTAGTAGGTTTGGAAGGTTAGACAGGTTGTATGTATCTGATCACTACTGTAGTAGGGTTGGAAGGTTAGACAGGTTGTATGTATCTGATCACTACTGTAGTAGGGTTGGAAGGTTAGACAGGTTGTATGTATCTGATCACTACTGTAGTAGGGTTGGAAGGTTAGACAGGTTGTATGTATCTGATCACTACTGTAGTAGGTTTGGAAGGTTAGACAGGTTGTATGTATCTGATCACTACTGTAGTAGGGTTGGAAGGTTAGACAGGCTGTATGTATCTGTCACTACTGTAGTAGGGTTGGAAGGTTAGACAGGTTGTATGTATCTGATCACTACTGTAGTAGGGTTGGAAGGTTGTATGTATCTGATCACTACTGTAGTAGGGTTGGAAGGTTAGACAGGTTGTATTTATCTGATCACTACTGTAGTAGGTTTGGAAGGTTAGACAGGTTGTATGTATCTGAGCACTACTGTAGTAGGTTTGGAAGGTTAGACAGGTTGTATGTATCTGAGCACTACTGTAGTAGGGTTGGAAGGTTAGACAGGTTGTATGTATCTGATCACTACTGTAGTAGGGTTGGAAGGTTAGACAGGTTGTATGTATCTGATCACTACTGTAGTAGGGTTGGAAGGTGTGACATTACTCCTGTGGGTTTCTCTGATCACCATATTGTTACTGTTGATATTCGCTTGTCCACAAAGGTCATCACCTTACTGGTATTTTAATATTAAGTTGTTACATGATGCCATGTTTTGGGAGGGTGTAGTGGAGAAAGTGTGTGCCAGACTGTCTAGGTGGAAATGGGTGCTACCCCGGCTGTCTTATAGGGGAAGGGTGCTGGTAGCTAATAATGTTGCTGCCTCTACCCTGTGGCACAGACTAATGATTTTACAGCCACCGGGGGGAAGGCGACGACACGACGACGACAAGAGCTTCAGAGGACCCTTGTCAATTTCTTCTGATCTGGACAACACTGGATTAAAGCTGCAGCCCTGTACCTGCCACTGCACTAGGGTGGGGAAGGCCTGGTGGACATTTCCTCTAGGATCATGGCTACACCTGGATCCTACTGTTGGGGAGGGGTGTCCATTATGCATCTGGTATACCTGGATCCTACTGTTGGGGAGGGGTGTCCATTATGCATCTGGTATACCTGGATCCTACTGTTGGGGAGGGGTGTCCATTATGCATCTGGTACACCTGGATCCTACTGTTGGGGAGGGGTGTCCATTATGCATCTGGTACACCTTGATCCTAGTGTTGGGGAAGAGTGTCCATTATGCATCTGGTACACCTGGATCCTACTGTTGGGGAAGGGTGTCCATTATGCATCTGGTACACCTTGATCCTACTGTTGGGGAAGAGTGTCCATTATGCATCTGGTACACCTGGATCCTACTGTTGGGGAAGAGTGTCCATTATGCATCTGGTATACCTGGATCCTACTGTTGGGGAAGAGTGTCCATTATGCATCTGGTACACCTGGATCCTACTGTTGGGGAAGGGTGTCCATTATGCATCTGGTACACCTGGATCCTACTGTTGGGGAAGAGTGTCCATTATGCATCTGGTACACCTTGATCCTACTGTTGGGGAAGAGTGTCCATTATGCATCTGGTACACCTGGATCCTACTGTTTGGGAAGAGTGTCCATTATGCGTCTGGTACACCTGGATCCTACTGTTGGGGAAGAGTGTCCATTATGCGTCTGGTACACCTGGATCCTACTGTTGGGGAAGAGTGTCCATTATGCGTCTGGTACACCTGGATCCTACTGTTGGGGAAGGCTGTCCATTCTGCGTCTGAAACTCTAGCACCCAGGTTGGTTGGGATGATTGAGCTGATCACTTCTTGGTTCTCAGCTTTGGGAGAGATTTTCTCTTCCCAACTGTTTATATTTGGGCTAAAGTACAGTTTATTCTGGGACAGCCTATTACAAACTGGTTAAACAATATTCATCTGTTTATGAGTATATGGGGTATCCCAGACCCAATAAAGGTGATTTAAAACTCACAAAACTCTCTCTCTCTCTGTCATTCAGTGTGTGATACTCAGGACATCAGTAATTACCCTGAGAGAGGGAACACTATAGAAAGAAGGTGGAATGATAGAGCTGGATCTAAGAGACAAATACAGGGAGGAATGTTTAGTTGGGAGGCAGGGAGTTTTCTCTCTCTCCTCCAGTTACTACCCCCCCCCCCAACACACACACACTTCCCTCTCCTGTCCTGACATTTTCACCTCTGACTTGCTCTGACCTCTTCCTCCAGTGGCACAGCCAATCTGGCGCTCCTGTTGTGGTATGTGTGTGTTTGGCAGTTTTTGAGTGCGTGCGTGTGTGTGAAATCAAGACACTTCAAACAGTTCTTTCTTTCTTGTGTGTGTGTGTGTGTGTGTTGTCTCAGGGTGTTAACTGATAGTTATATCTGGGCTTTGAGGCAGTATTAGTCATGTGTTTTGGAGAGGGAAGGTTATCATTGACCACAGAGCGTGACCAGACTGATATCACTCACAGTGTGAGGTATCTATCTATCTATCTATCTATCTATCTATCTATCTATCTATCTATCTATCTATCTATCTATCTATCTATTAATATCTTTCTCTGTCTCTTTTTCTCTCTCTCGATCTCCCTCTCTCCCTCCCTCTCTTTTTCTCTCTCTCGATCTCCCTCTCTCCCTCCCTCTCTTTTTCTCTCTCTCGATCTCCCTCTCTCCCTCCCTCTCTTTTTCTCTCTCTCGATCTCCCTCTCTCCCTCCCTCTCTTTCTCTCTCTCTCGATCTCCCTCTCTCCCTCACTCCCTCTCCTTTTCTCCATCTCTCCCTCCCTCTCTTTTTCTCTATCTATCTATCTCTTTGTCCCTCCCTCTTTTTTCTCTATCTCCCTCTCTCTCTCTCTTTGTCCCTCCCTCTTTTTCTCTATCTCTCTCTCTCGCCCTCCTTCCCTCTCTTTTTCTCTCTCTCTCTCCCTCTCTCCCTCTCTCCCTCTCTTTTTCTCTATTTCTCTATTTCTCTCTCTCTCCCTCTCTCCCTCTCTCCCTCTCTTTTTCTCTATCTCTCTCTCCCTCTCTTCCTCTCTTTTTCTCCATCTCCCCTCCCTCCCTCTTTTTTCTCTCTCTCTATTTCTCTCTTTCTCTCCCTAACCCCCTAATCTCACCACCCCCCCTCTGTTTTCCTCCCTCTGCCTCTCTCTTCCAGAGTGATATACTGGAGCTCTTAAAGTTGAGTAATTGCTACTGTCTCACCCAGGCGTCCACTGACTGGGACTGTTTTGAAATGAGCTTTTCATGTCTGTCTAGAGACGGTGTGTGTGTGTGTGTGTGTGTGTGTGTGTGTGTGTGTGTGTGTGTGTGTGTGTGTGTGTGTGTGTGTGTGTGTGTGTGTGTGTGTGTGTGTGTGTGTGTGTGTGTGTGTGTGTGTGTGTGTGGAAGCATCATTAGCAAGCCATGTATTATTCTGTAACCCCTAACTCTTTTACATAGTACACAATCGCTCTCATACCCCCCAACTTCTCCTCCTCTCCTCCTTTCTCCTCTTCCTCTCCTCCCTTCTCCTCCTCCTTCTCCCTTCTTGTCCTCCTCATTTCCTCCCTTCTCCTCCTCCTTTCTTCCCTTCTCCTACTCCTCTCCTTCCTTCTCCTCCTTTCCTTCCTTCTCCTCCTCCTTTCTTCCCTTCTCCTTCCTTCCTTTCCTTCCTTCCTT
Source organism: Oncorhynchus gorbuscha (assembly GCF_021184085.1). Lineage (NCBI taxonomy): Eukaryota > Metazoa > Chordata > Actinopteri > Salmoniformes > Salmonidae > Oncorhynchus > Oncorhynchus gorbuscha. The sequence goes on from NC_060176.1 coordinate 13,521,313, forward strand.
CCTTCCTTCTTCTCCTCCTCCTCTCCTCCTTTCCTCTTACCCCCTCCTGTATTTGGTCAAGAATAGCAGCTTATGGTTGACGAGTTAGGACTGAGATCCCCCTCTCTCTCTCTCTCTCTCTCTCTCTCTCTCTCTCTCTCTCTCTCTCTCTCTCTCTCTCTCTCTCTCTCTCTCTCTCTCTCTCTCTCTCTCTCTCTCTCTCTCTCTCTCTCTCTCTCTCTCTCTCTCTCTCTCTGTCTCTCTCTCTCTCTCTCTCTCTCTCTCTCTCTCTCTCTCTCTCTCTCTCTCTGTCTCTCTCCATCTTAAATTCCTAAATGCCAGGATGATAGGCTTGGAGCGATGGAGATCTCCTTTTATAATGTCACAGTCCTCCCTCCATCCCTCCCTCCATCCTTTCCTTAGGTCTTCCATAGTCAGGCCACATATGATCTGTCATACAAAGAGCCTAGAGACCATGCTCAATATCCTCCTCCATCCTATTTCAGTCTGCAATACCACATTCAACCAGCAGAGAGCACATGTAGACCCTTGAATGAATGTGGTGTTGAGTCACTCCTGAGCGCTGTTGATGCTCAGATGTATACAGAAATAAATGTGCAGGATCAGTACAGGGCCATGAAGCGTTTCAAATGTATCTCTTAGTCCCAGAGGCACACTGTTAGTTAGTGCTGTGGTTGCCGTGGGTATGTTTGTTTGTGTGTGTGTGTGTGTGTGTGTGTGTGTGTGTGTGTGTGTGTGTGTGTGTGTGTGTGTGTGTGTGTGTGTGTGTGTGTGTGTGTGTGTGTGTGTGTGTGTGTGTGTGTGTGTGTGTGTGTGTGTGTGTGTGTGTGTGTGTGTGTGTGTGTGTGTGTTTGTGTGTTGTCAGTTTAGAGGGAGGAAGAGTGACAAAATATAACATGTATAAGAGGTTGAGTCGAATCTCAAACATGATCAAACAGACAGGGACACGTTATGGATGTAAATATGTAAAGAGAGAGAGAGAGACATTATGGATGTAAAGAGAGAGAGAGAGACATTATGGATGTAAAGAGAGAGAGAGAGACATTATGGATGTAAAGAGAGAGAGAGAGAGACATTATGGATGTAAAGAGAGAGAGATTACATTATGGATGTAAAGAGAGAGAGAGAAGACATTATGGATGTAAAGAGAGAGAGAGAGACATTATGGATGTAAAGAGAGAGAGAGACATTATGGATGTAAAGAGAGAGAGAGACATTATGGATGTAAAGAGAGGATGACATTATGGATGTAAAGAGAGAGAGACATTATGGATGTAAAGAGAGAGAGATGTAAATTATGGATGTAAAGAGAGAGAGAGACATTATGGATGTAAAGAGAGAGAGAGACATTATGGATGTAAAGAGAGAGAGACATTATGGATGTAAAGAGAGAGAGAGACATTATGGATGTAAAGAGAGAGAGATGACATTATGGATGTAAAGAGAGAGAGAGAGACATTATGGATGTAAAGAGAGAGAGAGACATTATGGATGTAAAGAGAGACATTATGGATGTAAAGAGAGAGAGAGACATTATGGATGTAAAGAGAGAGAGACATTATGGATGTAAAGAGGAGAGAGACATTATGGATGTAAAGAGAGAGAGAGACATTATGGATGTAAAGAGAGAGAGAGACATTATGGATGTAAAGAGAGAGAGAGACATTATGGATGTAAAGAGAGAGAGACATTATGGATGTAAAGAGAGAGAGAGAGAGAGATTATGGATGTAAAGAGAGACATTATGGATGTAAAGAGACATTATGGATGTAAAGAGAGAGAGAGACATTATGGATGTAAAGATAGAGAGAGACATTATGGATGTAAAGAGAGAGAGAGACATTATGGATGTAAAGAGAGAGAGAAAGAGAGACATTATGGATGTAAAGAGAGAGAGAGACATTATGGATGTAAAAAGAGAGAGAGACATTATGGATGTAAAGAGAGAGAGAGAGACATTATGGATGTAAAGAGAGAGAGAGACATTATGGATGTAAAGAGAGAGACATTACAGATGTAAAGAGAGAGAGAGACATTATGGATGTAAAGAGAGAGAGACATTATGGATGTAAAGAGAGAGAGAGACATTATGGATGTAAAGAGAGAGAGAGACATTATGGATGTAAAGAGAGGATGTAAAGAGAGACATTATGGATGTAAAGAGAGAGAGAGACATTATGGATGTAAAGAGAGAGAGACATTATGGATGTAAAGAGAGAGAGAGATTATGGATGTAAAGAGAGAGAGAGACATTATGGATGTAAAGAGAGAGAGACATTATGGATGTAAAGAGAGAGAGAGACATTATGGATGTAAAGAGAGAGAGAGAGACATTATTATGGATGTAAAGAGAGAGAGAGACATTATTATGGATGTAAAGAGAGAGAGACATTATGGATGTAAAGAGAGAGAGAGACATTATGGATGTAAAGAGAGAGAGAGACATTATGGATGTAAAGAGAGAGAGAGAGACATTATGGATGTAAAGAGAGAGACATTATGGATGTAAAGAGAGAGAGAGACATTATGGATGTAAAGAGAGAGAGACATTATGGATGTAAAAGAGAGAGAGAGACATTATGGATGTAAAGAGAGAGAGAGACATTATGGATGTAAAGAGAGAGAGAGACATTATGGATGTAAAGAGAGAGAGAGACATTATGGATGTAAAGAGAGAGAGAGACATTATGGATGTAAAGAGAGAGAGACATTATGGATGTAAAGAGAGAGAGAGACATTATGGATGTAAAGAGAGATGAAAGAGAGAGAGAGACATTATGGATATGGATGTTATGGATGAAAGAGAGAGAGAGACATTATGGATGTAAAGAGAGAGAGAGAGACATTATGGATGTAAAGAGAGAGAGAGACATTATGGATGTAAAGAGAGAGAGAGATGTAAAGAGAGAGAGACATTATGGATGTAAAGAGAGAGAGAGACATTATGGATGTAAAGAGAGAGAGAGACATTATGGATGTAAAGAGAGAGAGGATGAAAGAGAGAGAGAGAGATTATGGATGTAAAGAGAGAGAGAGACATTATGGATGTAAAGAGAGAGAGACATTATGGATGTAAAGAGAGAGAGAGATGTAAGATTTATGGATGTAAAGAGAGAGACATTATGGATGTAAAGAGAGAGACATTATGGATGTAAAGACATTATGGATGTAAATTATGGATGTAAAGAGAGAGAGACATTATGGATGTAAAGAGAGAGAGACATTATGGATGTAAAGAGAGAGAGAGACATTATGGATGTAAAGAGAGAGAGAAAGATTATGGATGTAAAGAGAGAGAGAGAGACATTAATGTAAAGAGAGAGAGACATTATGGATGTAAAGAGAGAGAGAGACATTATGGATGTAAAGAGAGAGAGAAAGAGAGAGAGACATTATGGATGATGTAAACATTATGGATGAGAGAGAGAGACATTATGGATGTAAAGAGAGAGAGAGACATTATGGATGTATGGATGAAATGAGAGAGAGACATTATGGATGTAAAGAGAGAGAGAGACATTATGGATGTAAAGAGAGGATGTAAAGATTTATGGATGTAAAGGATTATGGATGTAAGAGAGACATTATGGATGTAAAGAGAGAGAGAGATGTAAAGAGATTATGGATGTAAAGAGAGAGAGAGACATTATGGATGTAAAGAGAGAGAGAGACATTATGGATGTAAAGAGAGGATGTAGAGACATTATGGATGTATGGATGTAAAGAGAGAGAGACATTATGGATGTAAAGAGAGAGAGAGACATTATGGATGTAAAGAGAGAGAGAGACATATATGGATATGGATGTAAAGAGAGAGAGAGACATTATGGATGTAAAGAGAGAGAGAGACATTATGGATGTAAAGAGAGAGAGAGAGACATTATGGATGTAAAGAGAGAGAGAGACATTATGGATGTAAAGAGAGAGAGACATTATGGATGTAAAGAGAGAGAGACATTATGGATGTAAAGAGAGAGAGAGACATTATGGATGTAAAGAGAGAGAGAGGATGTAAAGAGAGAGAGACATTATGGATGTAAAGAGAGAGAGAGACATTATGGATGTAAAGAGAGAGAGGAGACATTATGGATGTAAAGAGAGAGACATTATGGATGTAAAGAGAGAGAGAGACATTATGGATGTAAAGAGAGAGAGAGATTATGACATTATGGATGTAAAGAGAGAGAGAGACATTATGGATGTAAAGAGAGAGAGAGACATTATGGATGTAAAGAGAGAGAGAGACATTATGGATGTAAAGAGAGAGAGAGAGACATTATGGATGTAAAGAGAGAGGATGTAAAGAGAGAGAGAGACATTATGGATGTATGAAAGAGAGACATTATGGATGTAAAGAGAGAGAGAGACATTATGGATGTAAAGAGAGAGAGATGTAAAGAGAGAGACATTATGGATGTAAAGAGGATGAAAGAGAGATTATGGATGTAAAGAGAGAGAGAGACATTATGGATGTAAAGAGAGAGAGAGACATTATGGATGTAAAGAGAGAGAGAGACATTATGGATGTAAAGAGAGAGACATTATGGATGTAAAGAGAGAGAGAGACATTATGGATGTAAAGAGAGACATTATGGATGTAAAGAGAGAGAGAGACATTATGGATGTAAAGAGAGAGAGACATTATGGATGTAAAGAGAGAGAGAGACATTATGGATGTAAAGAGAGAGAGAGACATTATGGATGTAAAGAGAGAGAGAGACATTATGGATGTAAAGAGAGAGAGAGACATTATGGATGTAAAGAGAGAGAGAGACATTATGGATGTAAAGAGAGAGAGAGACATTATGGATGTAAAGAGAGAGAGAGACATTATGGATGTAAAGAGAGAGAGACATTATGGATGTAAAGAGAGAGAGACATTATGGATGTAAAGAGAGAGAGACATTATGGATGTAAAGAGAGAGAGAGACATTATGGATGTAAAGAGAGAGAGAGAGACATTATGGATGTAAAGAGAGAGAGACATTATGGATGTATAGAGAGAGAGACATTATGGATGTAAACATAGAGAGAGACATTATGGATGTAAAGAGAGAGAGAGAGACATTATGGATGTAAAGAGAGAGAGAGACATTATGGATGTAAAGAGAGAGAGAGATGTAAAGAGAGAGAGAGACATTATGGATGTAAAGAGAGAGAGACATTATGGATGTAAAGAGAGAGAGAGGATGTAAAGAGAGAGAGACATTATGGATGTAAAGAGAGAGAGAGACATTATGGATGTAAAGAGAGAGAGGATGAAAGAGAGAGAGAGACATTATGGATGTAAAGAGAGAGAGACATTATGGATGTAAAGAGAGAGAGAGACATTATGGATGTAAAGAGAGAGAGAGTAAAGAGAGAGAGACATTATGGATGTAAAGAGAGAGAGACATTATGGATGTAAAGAGAGAGACATTATGGATGTAAAGAGAGAGAGACATTATGGATGTAAAGAGAGAGAGAGACATTATGGATGTAAAGAGAGAGAGAGACATTATGGATGTAAAGAGAGAGAGAGACATTATGGATGTAAAGAGAGAGAGACATTATGGATGTAAAGAGAGAGAGAGACATTATGGATGTAAAGAGAGAGAGAGACATTATGGATGTAAAGAGAGAGAGAGAGAGACATTATGGATGATGTTATGGATGTAAGAGAGAGAGAGACATTATGGATGTAAAGAGAGAGAGAGAGACATTATGGATGTAAAGAGAGAGAGAGACATTATGGATGTAAAGAGAGGATGTAAAGAGAGACATTATGGATGTAAAGATGGAGAGAGAGACATTATGGATGTAAAGAGAGAGAGACATTATGGATGTAAAGAGAGAGAGAGACATTATGGATGTAAAGAGAGAGAGAGACATTATGGATGTAAAGAGAGAGAGAGACATTATGGATGTAAAGAGAGAGAGAGACATTATGGATGTAAAGAGAGAGAGAGACATTATGGATGTAAAGAGAGAGAGAGACATTATGGATGTAAAGAGAGAGAGAGACATTATGGATGTAATAATAATAATAATAAAGAGAGAGAGAGACATTATGGATGTAAAGAGAGAGAGAGACATTATGGATGTAAAGAGAGAGAGAGACATTATGGATGTAAAGAGAGAGAGAGACATTATGGATGTAAAGAGAGAGAGATTATGGATGAGAGAGACATTATGGATGTAATTATGGATGTAGAGAGAGAGAGACATTATGGATGTAAAGAGAGAGAGAGACATTATGGATGTAAAGAGAGAGAGAGAGACATTATGATTATTATGGATGTAAAGAGAGAGAGAGACATTATGGATGTAAAGAGAGAGACATTATGGATGATGTAAAGAGAGATTATGGATGTAAAGAGAGAGAGAGATTATTATGGATGTAAAGAGAGAGAGAGACATTATGGATGTAAAGAGAGAGACATTATGGATGTATGGATGGATAAAGAGAGAGAGAGAGATTTATGGATGTAAAGAGAGAGAGAGACATTATGGATGTAAAGAGAGAGAGAGACATTATGGATGTAAAGAGAGAGAGACATTATGGATGTAAAGAGAGAGAGACATTATGGATGTAAAGAGAGAGAGAGACATTATGGATGTAAAGAGAGAGAGAGACATTATGGTAAAGAGAGTAATGTAAAGAGAGGAGAAAGAGAGAGACATTATGGATGTAAAGAGAGAGAGAGACATTATGGATGTATGGATGTTATGGATGTAAAGAGATGTAAAGAGAGAGAGAGACATTATGGATGTAAAGAGAGAGAGAGATTATGGATGTAAGAGAGAGAGAGACATTATGGATGTAAAGAGAGAGAGACATTATGGATGTAAAGAGAGAGAGAGACATTATGGATGTAAAGAGAGAGAGAGACATTATGGATGTAAAGAGAGAGAGAGACATTATGGATGTAAAGGATTATGGATAAAGAGAGAGAGAGACATTATGGATGTAAAGAGAGAGAGAGACATTATGGATGTAAAGAGAGAGAGACATTATGGATGTAAAGAGAGAGAGAGAGACATTATGGATGTATGTAAGACATTATGGATGTAAAGAGAGAGAGACATTATGGATGTAAAGAGAGAGAGAGACATTATGGATGTAAAGAGAGAGAGAGACATTATGGATGTAAGAGAGAGAGACATTATGGATGAGAGAGAGAGACATTATGGATGTAAAGAGAGAGAGAGACATTATGGATGTAAAGAGAGAGAGACATTATGGATGTAAAGAGAGAGAGACATTATGGATGTAAAGAGAGAGAGAGACATTATGGATGTAAAGAGAGAGACATTATGGATGTAAAGAGAGAGAGACATTATGGATGTATGAGATGTAAAGAGAGAGAGAGGATGTAAAGAGAGAGAGACATTATGGATGTAAAGAGAGAGAGAGAGACATTATGGATGTAAGAGACATTATGATGAGAGAGAGACATTATGGATGTAAAGAGAGAGAGAGACATTATGGATGTAAAGAGAGAGAGAGACATTATGGATGTAAAGAGAGAGAGAGACATTATGGATGTAAAGAGAGAGAGACATTATGGATGTAAAGAGATGTAAAGAGAGAGAGAGAGAGAGAGACATTATGGATGTAAAGAGAGAGAGAGAGATGAAAGAGAGAGACATTATGGATGAGAGAGAGACATTATGGATGTAAAGAGAGAGAGAGAGGATGTAAAGAGAGAGAGAGACATTATGGATGTAAAGAGAGAGAGACATTATGGATGTAAAGAGAGAGAGAGAGATTATGGATGTAAAGAGAGAGAGAGAGAAGAGAGAGACATTATGGATGTAAAGAGAGAGAGAGAGATTATGGATGTAAAGAGAGAGAGAGACATTATGGATGTAAAGAGAGAGAGAGAGAGAGAGACATTATGGATGTAAAGAGAGAGAGAGAGAGACATTATGGATGTAAAGAGAGAGAGAGAGAGACATTATGGATGTAAAGAGAGAGAGAGAGAGACATTATGGATGTAAAGAGAGAGAGAGACATTATGGATGTAAAGAGAGAGAGAGACATTAAAGAGAGAGAGAGATTATGGATGTAAAGAGAGAGAGATTATGGATGTAACATTATGGATGTAAAGAGAGAGACATTATGGATGTAAAGAGAGAGAGAGACATTATTATGGATGTAAAGAGAGAGATGAGAGAGAGAGAGACATTATGGATGTAAAGAGAGAGAGACATTATGGATGTAAAGAGAGAGAGACATTATGGATGTAAAGAGAGAGAGAGACATTATGGATGTAAAGAGAGAGAGAGACATTATGGATGTAAAGAGAGAGAGACATTATGGATGTAAAGAGAGAGAGAGACATTATGGATGTAAAGAGAGAGAGAGACATTATGGATGTAAAGAGAGAGAGACATTATGGATGTAAAGAGAGAGAGAGAGACATTATGGATGTAAAGAGAGAGAGACATTATGGATGTAAAGATGTAAAGAGAGTGAGAGACATTATGGATGTATAGAGAGAGAGACATTATGGATGTAAAGAGAGAGAGAGACATTATGGATGTAAAGAGAGAGAGAGAGACATTATGGATGTAAAGAGAGAGAGAGACATTATGGATGTAAAGAGAGAGAGAGACATTATGGATGTAAAGAGAGAGAGACATTATGGATGTAAAGAGAGAGAGAGACATTATGGATGTAAAGAGAGAGAGACATTATGGATGTAAAGAGAGAGAGAGACATTATGGATGTAAAGAGAGAGAGAGACATTATGGATGTAAAGAGAGAGAGAGACATTATGGATGAAAGAGAGAGAGAGACATTATGGATGTAGAGAGAGAGAGAGACATTATGGATGTAAAGAGAGAGAGAGATTATGGATGTAATTATGGATGTAAAGAGAGAGAGAGACATTATGGATGTAAAGAGAGAGAGAGAGAGACATTATGGATGTAAAGAGAGAGAGAGAGACATTATGGATGTAAAGAGAGAGAGAGAGAGAGATTATGGATGTAAAGAGAGAGATTATGATGTAAAGAGAGAGAGAGACATTATGGATGTAAAGAGAGAGAGAGACATTATGGATGTAAAGAGGATGTAAAGAGAGACATTATGGATGTAAAGAGAGAGAGAGACATTATGGATGTAAAGAGAGAGAGATTATGGATGTAAAGAGAGAGAGACATTATGGATGTAAAGAGAGAGAGAGACATTATGGATGTAAAGAGAGAGAGAGAGAGAGACATTATGGATGTAAAGAGAGAGAGAGACATTATGGATGTAAAGAGAGAGAGAGACATTATGGATGTAAAGAGAGAGAGAGACATTATGGATGTAAAGAGAGAGAGAGACATTATGGATGTAAAGAGAGAGACATTATGGATGTAAAGAGAGACATTATGGATGTAAAGAGAGAGAGAGACATTATGGATGTAAAGAGAGAGAGAGACATTATGGATGTAAAGAGAGAGAGAGACATTATGGATGTAAAGAGAGAGAGAGAGAGACATTATGGATGTAAAGAGAGAGAGATGAAAGACATTATGGATGTAAAGAGAGAGAGAGATGAAAGAGAGAGAGAGACATTATGGATGTAAAGAGAGAGAGAGACATTATGGATGTAAAGAGAGAGAGAGACATTATGGATGTAAAGAGAGAGAGAGACATTATGGATGTAAAGAGAGAGAGACATTATGGATGTAAAGAGAGAGAGACATTATGGATGTAAAGAGAGAGTAATTATGGATGTAAAGAGAGAGAGAGACATTATGGATGTAAAGAGAGAGAGAGAGACATTATGGATGTAAAGAGAGAGAGACATTATGGATGAAAGAGACATTATGGATGTAAAGAGAGAGAGAGAGAGACATTATGGATGTAAAGAGAGAGAGAGACATTATGGATGTAAAGAGAGAGAGAGAAGAGAGAGACATTATGGATGTTATGGATGTAAAGAGAGAGAGAGACATTATGGATGTAAAGAGAGAGAGAGAGGATGTAAAGAGAGAGAGACATTATGGATGTAAAGAGAGAGAGAGACATTATGGATGTAAAGAGAGAGAGACATTATGGATGTAAAGAGAGAGAGAGACATTATGGATGTAAAGAGAGAGAGAGACATTATGGATGTAAAGAGAGAGAGAGACATTATGGATGTAAAGAGAGAGAGAGACATTATGGATGTAAAGAGAGAGAGAGACATTATGGATGTAAAGAGAGAGAGAGACATTATGGATGTAAAGAGAGAGAGACATTATGGATGTAAAGAGAGAGAGAGACATTATGGATGTAAAGAGAGAGAGAGACATTATGGATGTAAAGAGAGAGAGAGACATTTATGGATGTAAAGAGAGAGAGGATGTAAAGAGAGACATTATGGATGTAAAGAGAGAGAGAGACATTATGGATGTAAAGAGAGAGAGAGACATTATGGATGTAAAGATGTAAAGAGAGAGAGACATTATGGATGTAAAGAGAGAGGATGTAAAGAGAGAGACATTATGGATGTAAAGAGAGAGAGAGACATTATGGATGTAAAGAGAGAGAGAGACATTATGGATGTAAAGAGAGAGAGAGACATTATGGATGTAAAGAGAGAGAGAGACATTATGGATGTAAAGAGAGAGAGAGACATTATGGATGTAAAGAGAGAGAGAGACATTATGGATGTAAAGAGAGAGAGAGACATTATGGATGTAAAGAGAGAGAGAGAGAGACATTATGGATGTAAAGAGAGAGAGAGACATTATGGATGTAAAGAGAGAGAGAGACATTATGGATGTAAAGAGAGAGAGAGACATTATGGATGTATAGAGAGAGAGACATTATGGATGTAAAGAGAGAGAGAGACATTATGGATGTAAAGAGAGAGAGAGAGAGACATTATGGATGTAAAGAGAGAGAGACATTATGGATGTAAAGAGAGAGAGAGAGAGAGAGAGAGACATTATGGATGTAAAGAGAGAGAGAGACATTATGGATGTAAAGAGAGAGAGAGACATTATGGATGTAAAGAGAGAGAGAGAGAGATTATGGATGTAAAGAGAGAGAGAGACATTATGGATGTAAAGAGAGAGAGAGACATTATGGATGTAAAGAGAGAGAGAGAGGATGTAAAGAGAGAGAGAGACATTATGGATGTAAAGAGAGAGAGAGAGAGATTATGGATGTAAAGAGAGAGAGACATTATGGATGTAAAGAGAGAGAGATTATGGATGTAAAGAGAGAGAGAGAGAGACATTATGGATGTAAAGAGAGAGAGAGACATTATGGATGTAAAGAGAGAGAGAGACATTATGGATGTAAAGAGAGAGAGAGACATTATGGATGTAAAGAGAGAGAGAGACATTATGGATGTAAAGAGAGAGAGAGAGACATTATGGATGTAAAGAGAGAGAGAGAGAGAGACATTATGGATGTAAAGAGAGAGAGACATTATGGATGTAAAGAGAGAGAGAGAGACATTATGGATGTAAAGAGAGAGAGACATTATGGATGTAAAGAGAGAGAGAGAGACATTATGGATGTAAAGAGAGAGAGAGACATTATGGATGTAAAGAGAGAGAGAGAGATTATGGATGTAAAGAGAGAGAGAGACATTATGGATGTAAAGAGAGAGAGAGATTATGGATGTAAAGAGAGAGAGAGACATTATGGATGTAAAGAGAGAGACATTATGGATGTAAAGAGAGAGAGACATTATGGATGTAAAGAGAGAGAGAGATGTAAAGAGAGAGAGAGACATTATGGATGTAAAGAGAGAGAGAGACATTATGGATGTAAAGAGAGAGAGAGAGATGTAAAGAGAGAGAGAGACATTATGGATGTAAAGAGAGAGAGACATTATGGATGTAAAGAGAGAGAGACATTATGGATGTAAAGAGAGAGAGAGACATTATGGATGTAAAGAGAGAGAGAGACATTATGGATGTAAAGAGAGAGAGAGACATTATGGATGTAAAGAGAGAGAGAGACATTATGGATGTAAAGAGAGAGAGAGACATTATGGATGTAAAGAGAGAGAGAGACATTATGGATGTAAAGAGAGAGAGAGACATTATGGATGTAAAGAGAGAGAGAGAGAGATTATGGATGTAAAGAGAGAGAGAGACATTATGGATGTAAAGAGAGAGAGAGAGATATGGATGTAAAGAGAGAGAGACATTATGGATGTAAAGAGAGAGAGAGAGAGAGATTATGGATGTAAAGAGAGAGAGATGAGAGAGAGAGAGACATTATGGATGTAAAGAGAGAGAGAGACATTATGGATGTAAAGAGAGGATGTAAAGAGAGAGAGAGACATTATGGATGTAAAGAGAGAGAGAGAGACATTATGGATGTAAAGAGAGAGAGAGAGAGATTATGGATGTAAAGAGAGAGAGAGAGAGACATTATGGATGTAAAGGATGTAGAGAGAGAGAGACATTATGGATGTAAAGAGAGAGAGACATTATGGATGTAAAGAGAGAGAGAGACATTATGGATGTAAAGAGAGAGAGACATTATGGATGTAAAGAGAGAGAGAGACATTATGGATGTAAAGAGAGAGAGAGAGACATTATGGATGTAAAGAGAGAGAGACATTATGGATGTAAAGAGAGAGAGAGACATTATGGATGTAAAGAGAGAGAGAGAGACATTATGGATGTAAAGAGAGAGAGAGACATTATGGATGTAAAGAGAGAGAGAGACATTATGGATGTAAAGAGAGAGAGAGGAGAGAGAGAGAGAGACATTATGGATGTAAAGAGAGAGAGAGACATTATGGATGTAAAGAGAGAGAGAGACATTATGGATGTAAAGAGAGAGAGATTATGGATGTAAAGAGAGAGAGAGACATTATGGATGTAAAGAGAGAGAGAGGATGTAAAGAGAGATTATGGATGTAAAGAGAGAGAGAGACATTATGGATGTAAAGAGAGGATGAGACATTATGGATGTAAAGAGAGAGAGAGACATTATGGATGTAAAGAGAGAGAGAGACATTATGGATGTATAGAGAGAGAGAGAGACATTATGGATGTAAAGAGAGAGAGAGAGACATTATGGATGTAAAGAGAGAGAGAGACATTATGGATGTAAAGAGAGAGAGAGATGAAAGATTATGGATGAAAGACATTATGGATAAGAGAGAGAGGATGTAAAGAGAGAGAGAGACATTATGGATGTAAAGAGAGAGAGAGAGACATTATGGATGTAAAGAGAGAGAGACATTATGGATGTAAAGAGAGAGAGAGACATTATGGATGTAAAGAGAGAGAGACATTATGGATGTAAAGAGAGAGAGATGAGAGAGAGAGAGAGACATTATGGATGTAAAGAGAGAGAGAGACATTAGAGAGAGAGAGACATTATGGATGTAAAGAGAGAGAGAGAGAGATGGATTATGGATGTAAAGAGAGAGAGAGACATTATGGATGTAAAGAGAGAGAGAGATTATGGATGTAAAGAGAGAGAGAGACATTATGGATGTAAAGAGAGAGAGAGACATTATGGATGTAAAGAGAGAGAGAGACATTATGGATGTAAAGAGAGAGAGAGACATTATGGATGTAAAGAGAGAGAGAGACATTATGGATGTAAAGAGAGAGAGAGACATTATGGATGTAAAGAGAGAGAGAGAGAGAGAGACATTATGGATGTAAAGAGAGAGAGAGACATTATGGATGTAAAGAGAGAGAGATTATGGATGTAAAGAGATGGATGTAATTATGGAGAGAGAGAGAGAGACATTATGGATGTAAAGAGAGAGAGAGACATTATGGATGTAAAGAGAGAGAGAGAGAGAGACATTATGGATGTAAAGAGAGAGAGAGACATTATGGATGTAAAGAGAGAGAGAGAGAGAGAGAGACATTATGGATGTAAAGAGAGAGAGAGAGACATTATGGATGTAAAGAGAGAGAGAGAGAGAGAGAGATTATGGATGTAAAGAGAGAGAGAGAGATTATGGATGTAAAGAGAGAGAGAGACATTATGGATGTAAAGAGAGAGAGATGTAAAGAGAGAGAGAGACATTATGGATGTAAAGAGAGAGAGAGAGATGGATGTATTATGTAAAGATGTAATGTAAATGGATGTAGAGAGAGACATTATGGATGTAAAGAGAGAGAGAGACATTATGGATGTAAAGAGAGAGACATTATGATGTAAAGAGAGAGAGAGACATTATGGATGTAAAGAGAGAGAGAGACATTATGGATGATGTAAAGAGAGAGAGAGACATTATGGATGTAAAGAGAGAGAGAGACATTATGGATGTAAAGAGAGAGAGAGAAAGAGACATTATGGATGTAAATAGAGAGAGAGAGAGACATTATGGATGTAAAGAGAGAGAGACATTATGGATGTAAAGAGAGAGAGAGACATTATGGATGTAAAGAGAGAGAGAGACATTATGGATGTAAAGAGAGAGAGAGACATTATGGATGGATTATGGATGTAAAGAGAGAGAGAGACATTATGGATGTAAAGAGAGAGAGACATTATGGATAAAGAGATGGATGAAAGAGACATTATGGATGTAAAGAGAGAGAGACATTATGGATGTAAAGAGAGATAGAGAGAGAGACATTATGGATGTAAAGAGAGAGAGAGACATTATGGATGTAAAAAGAGAGAGAGACATTAGAGAGAGAGAGACATTATGGATGTAAAGAGAGAGAGAGAGATTATGGATGTAAAGAGAGAGAGAGACATTATGGATGTAAAGAGAGAGAGACATTATGGATGTAAAGAGAGGAGAGAGAGAGAGACATTATGGATGTAAAGAGAGAGAGAGACATTATGGATGTAAAGAGAGAGAGAAAGAGAGAGAGAGACATTATGGATGTAAAGATGTAGAGAGACATTATGGATGTAAAGAGAGAGAGACATTATGGATGTAAAGAGAGAGAGAGACATTATGGATGTAAAGAGAGAGAGAGACATTATGGATGTAAAGAGAGAGAGACATTATGGATGTAAAGAGAGAGAGAGGATGTAAAGAGAGAGAGAGACATTATGGATGTAAAGAGAGAGAGAGACATTATGGATGTAAAGAGAGAGAGACATTATGGATGTAAAGAGAGAGAGAGACATTATGGATGAGAGAGAGACATTATGGATGTAAAGAGAGAGAGAGACATTATGGATGTAATGGATGTAGAGAGAGAGAGACATTATGGATGTAAAGAGAGAGAGAGACATTATGGATGTAAAGAGAGAGAGAGAGACATTATTATGGATGTAAAGAGAGAGAGAGACATTATGGATGTAAAGAGAGAGAGACATTATGGATGAGAGAGAGAGACATTATGGATGTAAAGAGAGAGAGAGAGACATTATGGATGTAAAGAGAGAGAGAGACATTATGGATGTAAAGAGAGAGAGAGACATTATGGATGTAAAGAGAGAGAGATTATGGATGTAAAGAGAGAGAGATGTAAAGGAGAGAGAGACATTATGGAAGAGAGAGAGAGACATTATGGAAAAAGAGAGAGAGAGACATTATGGATGTAAAGAGATGACATTATGGATGTAAAGAGAGAGAGAGAGGATGTAAAGAGAGAGAGAGACATTATGGATGTAAAGAGAGAGAGACATTATGGATGTAAAGAGAGAGAGAGATGAAAGAGAGAGACATTATGGATGTAAAGAGAGAGAGAGACATTATGGATGTAAAGAGACATTATGGATGTAAAGAGAGACATTATGGATGTAAAGAGAGAGAGATGTAAAGAGAGAGAGAGACATTATGGATGTAAAGAGAGAGAGAGACATTATGGATGTAAAGAGAGAGAGAGACATTATGGATGTAAAGAGAGAGAGAGAGAGTGAGAGACATTATGGATGTAAAGAGAGAGAGAGACATTATGGATGTAAAGAGAGAGAGAGAGACATTATGGATGTAAAGAGAGAGAGAGACATTATGGATGTAAAGAGAGAGAGACATTATGGATGTAAAGAGAGAGAGAGACATTATGGATGTAAAGAGAGAGAGAGACA
This sequence comes from Oncorhynchus gorbuscha, assembly GCF_021184085.1. NCBI lineage: Eukaryota > Metazoa > Chordata > Actinopteri > Salmoniformes > Salmonidae > Oncorhynchus > Oncorhynchus gorbuscha. Next base: position 13,537,262 of record NC_060176.1, read on the forward strand.
TTATGGATGTAAAGAGAGAGAGAGAGAGAGAGAGACATTATGGATGTAAAGAGAGAGAGAGACATTATGGATGTAAGAGAGATGATGTAAAGAGAGAGAGAGAGACATTATGGATGTAAAGAGAGAGATGAAAGAGAGACATTATGGATGTAAAGAGAGAGAGACATTATGGATGTAAAGAGAGAGAGAGACATTATGGATGTAAAGAGATTATGGATGTAAAGAGAGAGAGAGACATTATGGATGTAAAGAGAGAGAGAGACATTATGGATGTAAAGAGAGAGAGAGAGAGATTATGGATGTAAAGAGAGAGAGAGACATTATGGATGTAAAGAGAGAGAGAGACATTATGGATGTAAAGAGAGAGAGAGACATTATGGATGTAAAGAGAAGAGAGGATGAAAGAGAGAGAGAGACATTATGGATGTAAAGAGAGAGAGACATTATGGATGTAAAGAGAGAGAGAGAGACATTATGGATGTAAAGAGAGAGAGAGACATTATGGATGTAAAGAGAGAGAGAGACATTATGGATGTAAAGAGAGAGAGAGAGACATTATGGATGTAAAGAGAGAGAGAGAGACATTATGGATGTAAAGAGAGAGAGAGACATTATGGATGTAAAGAGAGAGAGAGAGACATTATGGATGTAAAGAGAGAGAGAGACATTATGGATGTATGTTATGGATGTAAAGAGAGAGAGAGACATTATGGATGTAAAGAGAGAGAGAGACATTATGGATGTAAAGAGAGAGAGACATTATGGATTATGGATGTAAAGAGAGAGAGAGACATTATGGATGTAAAGAGAGAGAGAGAGGAGAGAGAGACATTATGGATGTAAAGAGAGAGAGAGACATTATGGATGTAAAGAGAGAGAGAGACATTATGGATGTAAAGAGAGAGAGAGAGACATTATGGATGTAAAGAGAGAGAGAGACATTATGGATGTAAAGAGAGAGAGAGACATTATGGATGTAAAGAGAGAGAGACATTATGGATGTAAAGAGAGAGAGAGACATTATGGATGTAAAGAGAGAGAGAGACATTATGGATGTAAAGAGAGAGAGACATTATGGATGTAAAGAGAGAGAGAGACATTATGGATGTAAAGAGAGAGAGAGACATTATGGATGTAAAGAGAGAGAGACATTATGGATGTAAAGAGAGAGAGACATTATGGATGTAAAGAGAGAGAGAGATGTAAAGAGAGAGATTATTATGGATGGATGTAAAGAGAGAGAGAGAGACATTATGGATGTAAAGAGAGAGAGAGAGAGAGAGACATTATGGATGTAAAGAGAGAGAGAGACATTATGGATGTAAAGAGAGAGAGAGACATTATGGATGTAAAGAGAGAGAGAGACATTATGGATGTAAAGAGAGAGAGAGAGACATTATGGATGTAAAGAGAGAGAGAGACATTATGGTATGTTATGGATGTAAAGAGAGAGAGAGATTATGGATTATGGATGTAAAGAGAGAGAGAGACATTATGGATGTAAAGAGAGAGAGAGAGACATTATGGATGTAAAGAGAGAGAGAGACATTATGGATGTAAAGAGAGAGAGAGACATTATGGATGTAAAGAGAGAGAGACATTATGGATGTAAAGAGAGAGAGAGAGACATTATGGATGTAAAGAGAGAGAGAGAGAGACATTATGGATGTAAAGAGAGAGAGAGACATTATGGATGTAAAGAGAGAGAGAGACATTATGGATGTAAAGAGAGAGAGAGAGACATTATGGATGTAAAGAGAGAGAGAGAGGATGTATTATGGATGTAAAGAGAGAGAGAGAGACATTATGGAGAAAGAGAGAGAGAGATTATGGATGTAAAGAGAGAGAGAGATTATGGATGTAAAGAGAGAGAGAGACATTATGGATGTAAAGAGAGAGAGAGACATTATGGATGTAAAGAGAGAGAGAGACATTATGGATGTAAAGAGAGAGAGAGAGACATTATGGATGTAAAGAGAGAGAGAGAGACATTATGGATGTAAAGAGAGAGAGAGAGAGAGAGACATTATGGATGTAAAGAGAGAGAGAGAGATTATGGATGTAAAGAGAGAGAGAGACATTATGGATGTAAAGAGAGAGAGAGACATTATGGATGTAAAGAGAGAGAGAGAGACATTATGGATGTAAAGAGAGAGAGAGACATTATGAGATGACATTATGGATGAGAGAGAGAGAGAGAGAGACATTATGGATGTAAAGAGAGAGAGAGATTATGGATGTAAAGAGAGAGGATGTAAAGAGAGAGAGAGACATTATGGATGTAAAGAGAGAGAGAGACATTATGGATGTAAAGAGAGAGAGAGAGAGAGATTATGGATGTAAAGAGAGAGGGAGAGATTATGGATGTAAAGAGAGAGGGAGAGAGAGAGAGATTATGGATGTAAAGAGAGAGGGAGAGATTATGGATGTAAAGAGAGAGAGAGACATTATGGATGTAAAGAGAGAGGGAGAGATTATGGATGTAAAGAGAGAGAGAGAGAGATATTATGGATGTAAAGAGAGAGAGACATTATGGATGTAAAGAGAGAGAGAGAGAGAGACATTATGGATGTAAAGAGAGAGAGAGAGAGAGACATTATGGATGTAAAGAGAGAGAGAGACATTATGGATGTAAAGAGAGAGAGAGAGAGAGAGAGAGAGAGAGAGAGAGAGAGAGAGAGAGAGAGAGAGAGAGAGAGAGAGAGATGGATGTAAAGAGAGAGAGAGAGAGAGAGAGAGAGAGAGACATTATGGATGTAAAGAGAGAGAGAGAGAGAGAGAGACATTATGGATGTAAAGAGAGAGGGAGAGATTATGGATGTAAAGAGAGAGAGAGCGAGATATTATGGATGTAAAGAGAGAGAGAGACATTATGGATGTAAATAATAATAATAATATATGCCATTTAGCAGACGCTTTTATCCAAAGCGAAGAGAGAGGGAGAGATTATGGATGTAAAGAGAGAGAGAGCGAGATATTATGGATGTAAAGAGAGAGAGAGAGAGACATTATGGATGTAAAGAGAGAGAGAGACATTATGGGGAGGGCGATGGAGAGAGAGGGTGCAGAGAAGGAATGTTGGAGAGAGAAAGAGACAGAAGATAGAGAGAGGAGTGGAGAGTAGTTTCTTGTACCAGCTCTGTCTTAGTGGGAGTGAGACGTCAGCCTCTGTCAGTCCACTTGACCAGCCAGCCTGCAGGAGAAACAGATCTATCTCCCTCTCTGTGAGTTTTCTGCTTAAACTGAGAGACGAGACACTTCACGACTCCCAGAGAAAAAAAAACACAACCAGCGACAATACCAGCATTATTATCTACCAACAAAACACAAAGGCAGTGAGGCAACTAAAGAAGACCCTGAAGTTTACATTCTCCAAGGACACAAACATTTATTATCACTCTTAGAATTAGACAGGATGGGTTGGTTCACTTCAAGTGCTCTAAAAGAGGGCAATGAAAGAGGTCCTGGCAAGATTGTTGTAGCTGCATTTCCCCCAGTGTTTTACGGTGAATAGCAAAGACAACAACTCTCCACCACTCAAGGCTGAGCTCCTCAAAGCCCTTGGAAATGTCAGCATCATTAGAGAGAATGTCAGTCGAGCTTCAGAGATCCCCCAGATAGATCTGGTGTCTGAGGAGATGTGATGGAGCTCATGACCTGTGGGCAAATAGAGCTTCATCTGCTCTTCTTCAGTATGGAGACACAGAAGGGGTTTATCCTCAGCTAGCTGAGTAAGTGTTCACAAACACACTGATAACACGCCCTATTGTGTCTCCCTCACATGTTGGTTTCATTACACTCTTGTAACATATTCATTACGTAGTTGTAACAGTATAACTTTAGTCCGGCCCCTTGCCCCTACCCGGGCGTGAACGAGGGACCCTCTGCACACAGTCACCCATGAAGCATCGTTACCCATCGCTCCACAGAGCAAGGGGAACCACTACTTCAAGGTCTCAGAGCAAGTGACGTCACCGATTGAACTGCTAGTAGCGCGGACCACCGCTAACTAGCTAGCCATTTCACACCCATTATATAGTGTTTATGTCATGTATATAAAGGCTTTATGATGCTGTCATTACCACTCTTTGTGACCTGCACAATAGATGATATTCCACTTTTTACAGGTAAAGGTATATTTAAAGAAGGGAAATGTTTCCTATCATAACCGATGGTCACTAGAGAATTTATAGTGTGTACGTGTCATGTGCGTCATCATTTGTCCCTATTGATCTCTCTGCACCCCCACTCACTGAGATATTGACTTGTTCAAGTGTTTATCCTGTCTGGCAGCGTTTATAGATGATCACGTACACAGGCAAGCGCGGGCACAAGCATGCAGACACACACACCCCTCCCTTCCTGCTGTGTCTGAGCCTCTCCCTCTGTGCAGGTCTTATTGAATCTATAAGGTGTGACATCTCAGATATCGCTCGGCGGTATTGACGTGTGTCTCTGTGATGAAAGAGCTTGTCTCTAAAGGGTCATAGGTGGAGGGTCAGAGCAGTGTGTGTTACCCACAGGAAGTGATAATGAGACCGTGAGGTTGTGCGAGGGGGGGGGGGTCTGTCACAGCCCCTCAATTCATTAAGCCGTCTGAACAGATTTCTCGCCTGTCAGCTCCTTAAAGTGGTGGTGACAGTGTCACAGACCTATTCACACACACACACACACACACACACACACACACGCACGCACGCACGCACGCACGCACGCACACACACACACACACACACACACACACACACACACACACACACACACACACACACACACACACACACACACACACACACACACACACACACACACACACACACACACACACACACACACACACACACACACACACACACACACACACACACACACACACACACACTGTCTCCCTCCTCCTCCTCTCATGTCATGCAAAGCCCCTGTGGACTGTGTTTATCATATCAGTGTTAGAATCAGCACTCGACTGCTAATGTCTTGTGATCCTATGAGGCCACGCTCCTGTTGCTGTGATTGGCTGGCTGGCTTACTCTGTGTCCGGCCTTGGCACTAATTAGCTTCAGCTCCTGCTCCAATTAGAGGAAATGACTTCTAAACTCCTAAACAAGCCTCACTTAGCAGACATAACAACAGGAGTATACTGCACCTCTCTCAGCCTCAATGCCCTCCTTTTAGAATGGGGAAGCACAGTTGTATGTCACTGTAAACACTTTGGTTAGGTAACACCTTTTCTAATGTGCTATTTACATTACCTGCTATTTACTTAGAACAATGTGTAAGTGAGTATTTTAAAGTAGTCGTACCAGGTATAGAATGGTGGCGGGGACAGAACTGTAAAATAACGTGTTCCCATCAGCATCTTGTCTGATCTCCCTGCTTCCTGTCAGTCCCAGTAGTGTAACTGACCTCCCTGCTTCCTGTCAGTCCCAGTAGTGTAACTGATCTCCCTGCTTCCTGTCAGTCCCAGTAGTGTAACTGACCTCCCTGCTTCCTGTCAGTCCCAGTAGTGTAACTGACCTCCCTGCTTCCTGTCAGTCCCAGTAGTGTAACTGATCTCCCTGCTTCCTGTCAGTCCCAGTAGTGTAACTGATCTCCCTGCTTCCTGTCAGTCCCAGTAGTGTAACTGACCTCCCTGCTTCCTGTCAGTCCCAGTAGTGTAACTGACCTCCCTGCTTCCTGTCAGTCCCAGTAGTGTAACTGACCTCCCTGCTTCCTGTCAGTCCCAGTAGTGTAACTGATCTCCCTGCTTCCTGTCAGTCCCAGTAGTGTAACTGACCTCCCTGCTTCCTGTCAGTCCCAGTAGTGTAACTGATCTCCCTGCTTCCTGTCAGTCCCAGTAGTGTAACTGATCTCCCTGCTTCCTGTCAGTCCCAGTAGTGTAACTGACCTCCCTGCTTCCTGTCAGTCCCAGTAGTGTAACTGATCTCCCTGCTTCTCATCAGTCCCAGTAGTGTAACTGACCTCCCTGCTTCCTGTCAGTCCCAGTAGTGTAACTGATCTCCCTGCTTCCTGTCAGTCCCAGTAGTGTAACTGACCTCCCTGCTTCCTGTCAGTCCCAGTAGTGTAACTGATCTCCCTGCTTCCTGTCAGTCCCAGTAGTGTAACTGATCTCCCTGCTTCCTGTCAGTCCCAGTAGTGTAACTGACCTCCCTGCTTCCTGTCAGTCCCAGTAGTGTAACTGATCTCCCTGCTTCTCATCAGTCCCAGTAGTGTAACTGACCTCCCTGCTTCCTGTCAGTCCCAGTAGTGTAACTGATCTCCCTGCTTCCTGTCAGTCCCAGTAGTGTAACTGATCTCCCTGCTTCCTGTCAGTCCCAGTAGTGTAACTGACCTCCCTGCTTCCTGTCAGTCCCAGTAGTGTAACTGACCTCCCTGCTTCCTGTCAGTCCCAGTAGTGTAACTGATCTCCCTGCTTCTCATCAGTCCCAGTAGTGTAACTGACCTCCCTGCTTCCTGTCAGTCCCAGTAGTGTAACTGATCTCCTGCTTCCTGTCAGTCCCAGTAGTGTAACTGACCTCCCTGCTTCCTGTCAGTCCCAGTAGTGTAACTGATCTCCCTGCTTCCTGTCAGTCCCAGTAGTGTAACTGATCTCCTGCTTCCTGTCAGTCCCAGTAGTGTAACTGACCTCCCTGCGTCCTGTCAGTCCCAGTAGTGTAACTGATCTCCCTGCTTCTCATCAGTCCCAGTAGTGTAACTGACCTCCCTGCTTCCTGTCAGTCCCAGTAGTGTAACTGACCTCCCTGCTTCCTGTCAGTCCCAGTAGTGTAACTGACCTCCCTGCTTCCTGTCAGTCCCAGTAGTGTAACTGACCTCCCTGCTTCCTGTCAGTCCCAGTAGTGTAACTGACCTCCCTGCTTCCTGTCAGTCCCAGTAGTGTAACTGATCTCCCTGCTTCCTGTCAGTCCCAGTAGTGTAACTGACCTCCCTGCTTCCTGTCAGTCCCAGTAGTGTAACTGATCTCCCTGCTTCCTGTCAGTCCCAGTAGTGTAACTGATCTCCCTGCTTCCTGTCAGTCCCAGTAGTGTAACTGACCTCCCTGCTTCCTGTCAGTCCCAGTAGTGTAACTGATCTCCCTGCTTCTCATCAGTCCCAGTAGTGTAACTGAACTCCCTGCTTCCTGTCAGTCCCAGTAGTGTAACTGATCTCCCTGCTTCCTGTCAGTCCCAGTAGTGTAACTGACCTCCCTGCTTCCTGTCAGTCCCAGTAGCGTAAGTGATCTCCCTGCTTCCTGTCAGTCCCAGTAGTGTAACTGATCTCCCTGCTTCCTGTCAGTCCCAGTAGTGTAACTGACCTCCCTGCTTCCTGTCAGTCCCAGTAGTGTAACTGATCTCCCTGCTTCTCATCAGTCCCAGTAGTGTAACTGACCTCCCTGCTTCCTGTCAGTCCCAGTAGTGTAACTGATCTCCCTGCTTCCTGTCAGTCCCAGTAGTGTAACTGATCTCCCTGCTTCCTGTCAGTCCCAGTAGTGTAACTGACCTCCTGCTTCCTGTCAGTCCCAGTAGTGTAACTGATCTCCCTGCTTCTCATCAGTCCCAGTAGTGTAACTGACCTCCCTGCTTCCTGTCAGTCCCAGTAGTGTAACTGATCTCCCTGCTTCCTGTCAGTCCCAGTAGTGTAACTGATCTCCCTGCTTCCTGTCAGTCCCAGTAGTGTAACTGACCTCCCTGCTTCCTGTCAGTCCCAGTAGTGTAACTGATCTCCCTGCTTCTCATCAGTCCCAGTAGTGTAACTGACCTCCCTGCTTCCTGTCAGTCCCAGTAGTGTAACTGACCTCCCTGCTTCCTGTCAGTCCCAGTAGTGTAACTGACCTCCCTGCTTCCTGTCAGTCCCAGTAGTGTAACTGACCTCCCTGCTTCCTGTCAGTCCCAGTAGTGTAACTGACCTCCCTGCTTCCTGTCAGTCCCAGTAGTGTAACTGACCTCCCTGCTTCCTGTCAGTCCCAGTAGTGTAACTGACCTCCCTGCTTCCTGTCAGTCCCAGTAGTGTAACTGATCTCCCTGCTTCTCATCAGTCCCAGTAGTGTAACTGTCCCTGCTTCCTGTCAACTGACCTCCCTGCTTCCTGTCAGTCCCAGTAGTGTAACTGACCTCCCTGCTTCCTGTCAGTCCCAGTAGTGTAACTGATCTCCCTGCTTTCCATCAGCATCTTGTCTGACCTCCCTGCTTCCTGTCAGTCCCAGTAGTGTGATTGATCTCCCTGCATCCCATCAGTCCCAGTAGTGTAACTGACCTCCCTGCTTCCTGTCAGTCCCAGTAGTGTAACTGACCTCCCTGCTTCTCATCAGTCCCAGTAGTGTAACTGACCTCCCTGCTTCCTGTCAGTCCCAGTAGTGTAACTGACCTCCCTGCTTCCTGTCAGTCCCAGTAGTGTAACTGACCTCCCTGCTTCTCATCAGTCCCAGTAGTGTAACTGACCTCCCTGCCTCCTGTCAGTCCCAGTAGTGTAACTGACCTCCCTGCTTCTCATCAGTCCCAGTAGTGTAACTGACCTCCCTGGTCAGTAGTATAACTGACCTCGCTGCTCCATCTCCCTGTTTGTTTCCCTGTCTCTCTCCCTTCTCCCTGCTCCATCTCCCTGCTCCATCTCCCTGTCTGACTCCCTGCTCCATCTCCCTGTCTTTCTCGCTGCTCCATCTCCCTGTCTTTCTCGCTGCTCCATCTCCCTGTCTGACTCCCTGCTCCATCTCCCTGTCTGACTCCCTGCTCCATCTCCCTGTCTTTCTCCCTGCTCCATCTCCCTGTCTTTCTCGCTGCTCCATCTCCCTGTCTTTCTCGCTGCTCCATCTCCCTGTCTTTCTCGCTGCTCCATCTCCCTGTCTTTCTCGCTGCTCCATCTCCCTGTCTTTCTCGCTGCTCCATCTCCCTGTCTTTCTCGCTGCTCCATCTCCCGGTCTTTCTCCCTGCTCCATCTCCCTGTCTGACTCCCTGCTCCATCTCCCTGTCTGACTCCCTGCTCCATCTCCCTGTCTTTCTTGCTGCTCCATCTCCCTGTCTTTCTCGCTGCTCCATCTCCCTGTCTGACTCCCTGCTCCATCTCCCTGTATGACTCCCTGCTCCATCTCCCTGTCTGTCTCCCTGCTCCATCTCCCTGTCTGACTCCCTGCTCCATCTCCCTGTCTGACTCCCTGCTCCATCTCCCTGTCTTTCTCGCTGCTCCATCTCCCTGTCTGGCTCCCTGCTCCATCTCCCTGTCTGACTCCCTGCTCCATCTCCCTGTCTTTCTCGCTGCTCCATCTCCCTGTCTGGCTCCCTGCTCCATCTCCCTGTCTGACTCCCTGCTCCATCTCCCTGTCTGTTTCCCGGTCTGTCTGCCTGCTCCATCTCCCTGTCTGACTCCCTGTCTGTCTCCCTGCTCGATCTCCCTGTCTGACTCCCTGTCTGAATCCCTGTCTGTCTCCCCGTCTGGCTCCCTGCTCCATCTCCCTGTCTGTTTTCCGGTCTGTCTCCCTGCTCCATCTCCCTGTCTGTCTCCCTGCTCCATCTCCCTGTCTGTTTCCCGGTCTGTCTCCCTGCTCCATCTCCCTGTCTGACTCCCTGTCTGTCTCCCTGCTCGATCTCCCTGTCTGACTCCCTGTCTGACTCCCTGTCTGACTCCCTGTCTGTCTCCCCATCTAGCTCCCTGCTCCATCTCCCTGTTTGTTTCCCTGTCTCTCTCCCTGCTCCATCTCCCTGTCTCTCTGCTCCATCTCACTATATGTCTCCATGTCTCTGTCTCTCTCTCTCTCTCTCTCTGTCTCTCTGCCTCATCTCCCTGTCTGCCTCCCTGCTCCATCTCCCTGTCTGCCTCCCTGTCTCTCTGCCTCATCTCCCTGTCTGCCTCCCTGCTCCATCTCCCTGTCTGCCTCCCTGTCTCTCTGCCTCATCTCCCTGTCTGCCTCCCTGCTCCATCTCCCTGTCTGCCTCCCTGTCTCTCTGCCTCATCTCCCTGTCTGCCTCCCTGCTCCATCTCCCTGTCTGCCTCCCTGTCTCTCTGCCTCATCTCCCTGTCTGCCTCCCTGCTCCATCTCCCTGTCTGCCTCCCTGTCTCTCTGCCTCATCTCCCTGTCTGCCTCCCTGCTCCATCTCCCTGTCTGCCTCCCTGTCTCTCTGCCTCATCTCCCTGTCTGCCTCCCTGCTCCATCTCCCTGTCTGCCTCCCTGTCTCTCTGTCTCACTCTCTGTCTGTCTCCATGTCTCTCTGTCTGTCTCTCTGTCTGTCTCTCTGTCTTTCTCTCTGTCTGTCTTTCTGTTCCATCTCCCTATCTCTCTGCCTGTCTGTCTGTCTCTCTGTCTGTCTTTCTGTCTCTCTGCTCCATCTCCGTGTCTGTCTGTCTGTCTGTCTGTCTGTCTGTCTGTCTGTCTGTCTGTCTGTCTGTCTGTCTGTCTGTCTGTCTGTCTGTCTGTCTCTGTCTCTCTGTCTCTCTGTCTGTCTGTCTCTCTGCTCCATATCTCTGTCTGTCTGTCTGTCTGTCTGTCTGTCTGTCTGTCTGTCTGTCTGTCTGTCTGTCTGTCTGTCTGTCTGTCTGTCTGTCTGTCTGTCTGTCTGTCTGTCTGTCTGTCTGTCTGTCTGTCTGTCTGCTCCATCTCACTATCTGTCTCACTGTCTCTGTCTCGCTCTCTGTCTCCCTCTCTCTGCTCCATCTCGCTGTCTGTCTCCCTGTCTGTCTCCCTGTCTCTCTGTCTCTCTGTCTCTCTCTTTGTCTGTCCTCTGTTGTGTCTGTCTCCCTGTCTCTCTCCTCTGTCTCCCGGTCTTACTATCTGTGTCTCTCTGTCTGTCTCTGTTTGTCTCGCTGTCTCTCTGTCTATCTCAAATCAAAATCAGATCAAATTTGATTTGTCACATACACATGGTTAGCAGATGTTAATGCGAGTGTAGCGAAATGCTTGTGCTTCTAGTTCGGACAATGCAGCAATAACCAACAAGTAATCTAACCTAACAATTCCACAACAACTACCTTATACACACAGTGTAAAGGAATGAAAGAATATGTACAAAAAAATATATGAATGAGTGATGATACAGAACGGCATTGGCAAGATGCAGTAGATGGTATAGAGTACAGTATATACATATGAGATGAGTAATGTAGGGTATGTAAACATTATATGAAGTGGCTAGTGATACATTTATTACATCAATTTTTACATTATTAAAGTGGCTGGAGTTGAGTCAGTGTGTTGGCAGCAGCCCCTCAATGTAAGTGATGGCTGTTTAACAGTCTGATGGCCTTGAGATAGAAGCAGTTTTTCAGTCTCTCGGTCCCAGCTTTGATTCACCTGTACTGACCTCGCCTTCTGGATGATAGTGGGGTGAACAGGCAGTGGCTCGGGTGGTTGTTGTCCTGGAGGTCAGGTAGTTTGCCCCCGGTGATGCATTGTGCAGACCTCACTACCCTCTGGAGAGCCTTACGGTTGTGGGCGGAGCAGTTGCTGTACCAGGCTGTGATACAGCGCCTTCTTCACGACGCTGTCTGTGTGGGTGGACCATTTCAGTTTGTCTGTGTTGTGTACGCCGAGGAACTTAAAACTTACTACCCTCTCCACTACTGTCCCGTCGATGTGGATAGGGGGGTGTTCCCTCTGCTGTTTCCTGAAGTCCACGATCATCTCCTTTGTTTAGTTGACGTTGAGTGTGAGGTTATTTTCCTGACACCACACTCCGAGGGCCCTCACCTCCTCCTGTAGGCCATCTCGTCATTGTTGGTAATCAAGCCTACCACTATAGTCTCGTCTGCAAACTTGATGTCTGTCTCCCTGTCTCTCTCTCGCTGTCTCTCTTTCTGTCTCCCTGTCTCTCTGCTCCATCTCCCTGTCTATCTCTCTGTCTGTCTCGCTGTCTCTCTGTCTGTCTCCCTGTCTCTCTGCTCCATCTCCCTGTCTATCTCCCTGTCTCTCTGCTCCATCTCCCTGTCTATCTCTCTGTCTGTCTCGCTGTCTCTCTGCTCCATCTCCCTGTCCATCTCTCTGTCTGTCTCCCTGTCTCTCTGTCTGTCTCCCTGTCTCTCTATCTGTCTCCCTGTCTCTGTGTCTGTCTCCCTGTCTCTCTGTCTGTCTCCCTGTCTATCTCTGTGTCTGTCTCCCTGTCTCTCTGTCTGTCTCCCTGTCTCCAGCTGAGAGCTATGTTTATTTCATAAGGCCCTGTGACGAGCGCTGTGTTTTTGTCTGGAGATGTGCGTCGCCGTCGCCGCCTGTCTCTTCCACTTGTCAATGGCCTCTTTTAAGTCCTCTACCCACCTTTCCTCTTCTCTTCCTCTTCTCCTCCTCTTCTCCTTCTCCTCTGACAGCTTCCCTCTGTTCTTCCCTCTTCTTTTCATGGTCAGCCCTTCCGCTCCTGCTTGAATGCTCGTCCCTCGCTCCGTCTCGGAAGAGGAGAGGAGCAGTGTGATGCGCATCTAAAGAGACCTGAGCTGTCTCTTTCTCCCTCTCTCTCTCCTTCTGTCTTTGTCTCTGTCAAGGCTCTGTCACTTCAGTCAGGGACGTGTCTTTAATACCCACTGCTGGATAGCCCCTAGTTGGCTTTTTATAGCCGTTTATATCAAAGCTGTGACAGCTGCTAAAAACGGTCCCCCGGAAGACAAGGCACCTTAGTTGTTAATGGCACTATATTATAGACGCACACACACACACACACACACACACACACACACACACACACACACACACACACACACACACACACACACACACACACACACACACACACACACACACACACACACACACACACACACACACACACACACACACACACACACACACACACACACACACACACACACACACACACACACACACACACACACACACACACACACACACACACACACACACACTGGAGACAAGGCACTTGAGTAGTTAGTGGCACTACCCAAACACTGTAGCAGGGTGGCTTTGAAGTCGATGGCTTTGAGTTGCTGAGCTGTCTGAAAGTGGGACAAACTTAGTTAAAACTGTCTGTAATGTTTGGTGACTGTGACGTAGATATGCCATGTGCTGTGGAAACCTCTTCCTCTTGTATATTTAGATATGAGCTGTATTCAGACAGGCCAGGTACATTATGTTGATGCCAGAAGTGATGAAAGTGATTCATTTGCATGTTTTTCTATTAAAATGGATGATTGACGTCGTCATCTTTGTCTCTTCCAGACATCCAGTGTGATTGAGGGCGTGGCCAGAGTCAGCAAGGAGGCTGATTCTTCCTTAAATACATCAGCATTGAGCGAATCACAATCAACGGACCCTGGGGTTGGCCACACCCCTTCTCTACCCCCCACCCTGGAGCCAGAGAGAGGAGACCGCCCACCTTCCAGTAAGTACCTTGACTTCTGACTTCTGACCCCTGACCTCCAAGCCCTGCTCCTGCCCTCTGTCCCCACCAAAACATTCTATTGTGTGTGGGTTAGAATGAATTATCTCTGACTCCTAGGTTTTTTTTGTGCTGCACAAATTCTTCCATTGTCTTTTATTTGCTCTGTTACGTTATTTCTTCTACCCCGACCTACCTTTCTCCTCCTCTCTACCTTTCTCCTCCTCTCTCTACCGTTCTCCTCCTCTCTCTACCTTTCTCCTCCTCTCTACCTTTCTCCTCCTCTCTCTACCTTTCTCCTCCTCTCTCTACCTTTCTCCTCCTACCTTTCTCCTCCTCTCTCTACCTTTCTCCTCCTCTCTACCTTTCTCCTCACCTTTTCTCCTCTCTCTCTCTACCTTTCTCCTCCTCTCTCTACCTTTCTCCTCCTCTCTCTACCTCCTTCTCCTCCTCTCTCTCTCTACCTTTCTCCTCCTCTCTCTACTTTCTCCCTTTCTCCTCCCTCTCTCTCTACCTTTCTCCTCTACTTTCTCCTCATCTCTCCTCTACCTTTCTCCTCTCTACCTTTCTCCTCATCTCTTTTCTCCTCATCTCTCTACCTTTCTCCTCCTCTCTCTACCTTTCTCCTCATCTCTCTACCTTTCTCCTCATCTCTCTACCTTTCTCCTCATCTCCTCTACCTTTCTCCTCATCTCTACCTTTCTCCTCACCTTTTTCTCCTCATCTCTCTACCTTTCTCCTCCTCTCTCTACCTTTCTCCTCATCTCTCTACCTTTCTCCTCATCTCTCTCATCTCTCTCCTCTCTCTACCTTTCTCCTCATCTCTCTACCTTTCTCCTCCTCTCCTTTCTCCTCATCTCTACCTTTCTCCTCCTCTACTCTCTCTACCTTTCTCCTCATCTCTCTACCTTTCTCCTCCGCTCTCTACCTTTCTCCTCATCTCTCTACCTTTCTCCCTTTCTCTCTACCTTTCTCTCTCATCTCTACCTTTCTCCTCATCTCTCTCCTCTCTCTTTTCTCCTCATCTCTACCTTTCTCCTCATCTCTACCTTTCTCTACCTTTCCTCCCTCATCTCTACCTTTCTCCTCCTCTTTCTCCTCACCTTTCTCCTCATCTCTCTACCTTTCTCCTCTCTACCTTTCTCCTCACTCTTTCTCCTCATCTCTCTACCTTTCTCTCCTCTCTCTACCTTTCTCCTCATCTCTCTACCTTTCTCCTCCTCTCTCTACCTTTCTCCTCATCTCTCTTTCTCCTCACCTTTTTCTCCTCCTCTCTCTACCTTTCTCCTCATCTCTCTACCTTTCTCCTCATCTCTCTACCTTTCTCCTCTCTCTCTACCTTTCTCCTCACTCTTTTTCTCCTCATCTCTCTACCTTTCTCCTCATCTCTTTTCTCCTCATCTCTCTCTACCTTTCCTCATCTCTACCTTTCTCTCTACCTTTCTCCTCATCTCTCTACCTTTCTCCTCTCTCTACCTTTCTCCTCATCTCTTTCTACCTTTTCTCCTCATCTCTCTACCTTTCTCCTCCTCTCTCTACCTTTCTCCTCCTCTCTCTACCTTTCTCCTCATCTCTCTACCTTTCTCTCCTCATCTCTCTCTCTCTACCTTTCTCCTCATCTCTCTACCTTTCTCCTCACCTTTTTCTCCTCTCTACCTTTCTCCTCATCTCTCTACCTTTCTCTCATCTCTCTACCTTTCTCCTCACCTTTCTCCTCATCTCTCTACCTTTCTCCTCATCTCTACCTTTCTCCTCACCTTTCTCCTCATCTCTACCTTTCTCCTCATCTCTCTCTCTCTACCTTTCTCCTCATCTCTCTACCTTTCTCCTCATCTCTCCTTTCTCCTCATCTCTCTACCTTTCTCCTCATCTCTACCTTTCTCCTCATCTTTCTCCTCCTCTCTCTACCTTTCTCTCCTCATCTCTACCTTTTTCTCCTCATCTCTCTCTTTCCTCTCTCATCTCTCTACCTTTCTCCTCATCTCTCTACCTTTCTCCATCATTTCTCTCTCATCTTTCTCCTCATCTCTACCTACCTTCTCTCCTCATCTCTACCTTTCTCCTCATCTCTCTCTCTCTACCTTTCTCCTCATCTCTCTACCTTTCTCCTCATCTCTACCTTTCTCCTCATCTCTCCTTTCTCCTCATCTCTACTCCCTTTCTCCTCCTCTCTCTCTACCTTTCTCCTCATCTCTCTACCTTTCTCCTCATCTCTCTACCTTTCTCCTCATCTCTCTACCTTTCTCCTCATCATCTCTCTACCTTTCTCTCCTCATCTCTCTCCTCCTTTTCTCCTCATCTCTCTACCTTTCTCCTCATCTCTCTACCTTTCTCCTCATCTCTCTACCTTTCTCCTCATCTCTCCTTTCTCCTCTTTTTCTCCTCATCTCTCTACCTTTCTCCTCATCTCTACCTTTCTCCTCTCTCTCTACCTTTCTCCTCATCTCTCTACCTTTCTCCTCATCTCTCTACCTTTCTCCTCATCTCTCTCCTCATCTCTACCTTTCTCCTCATTTCTCTCTCTCTACCTTTCTCCTCATCTCTCTACCTTTCTCCTCCTCTCTCTACCTTTCTCCTCATCTCTCTACCTTTCTCCTCCTCTCTACCTTTCTCCTCATCTCTCTACCTTTCTCCTCCCTCTCTCTCTACCTTTCTCCTCATCCTCTTTTCTCCTCCTCATCTCTACCTTTCTCCTCTCTCTCTATCTCCTCATCTCTCTACCTTTCTCCTCCTCTCTCTCCTCATCTCTCTACCTTTCTCCTCATCTCTCTACCTTTCTCCTCCTCATCTCTCTACCTTTCTCCTCCTCTTTCTCCTCACTCTTTTTCTCCTCATCTCTCTACCTTTCTCCTCATCTCTCTACCTTTCTCTCCTCTCTCTATCTCCTCATCTCTACCTTTCCTCCTCTACCTCTCTACCTCTACCTTTCTCCTCATCTCTCTCTACCTTCTCCTCTCCTCTACCTTTCTCCTCATCTCTCTCTCCATTTCTCCTCTCCTCATCTCTACCTTTCTCCTCATCTCTCTACCTTTCTCCTTTCTCCTCTCTCTACCTTTCTCCTCCTCTCTCTACCTTTCTCCTCATCTCTCCTCTCTCTACCTTTCTCCTCATCATCTACTTTCTCCTCATCTCTTTTTCTCCTCATCTCTCTACCTTTCTCCTCATCTCTCTACCTTTCTCCTCATCTCTCTACCTTTCTCCTCCTCTCTCTACCTTTCTCCTCATCTCTCTACCTTTCTCCTCCTCTCTCATCTCTCTCTACCTTTCTCCTCATCTCTCTACCTTTCTCCTCATCTCTCTACCTTTCTCCTCATCTCTCTACCTTTCTCCTCATCTCTCTACCTTTCTCCTCATCTCTCTACCTTTCTCTCCTCTCTCTACCTTTCTCCTCATCTCTCTACCTTTCTCCTCTCTCTACCTTTCTCCTCCTCTCTCCTTTCTCCTCATCTTCTACCTTCATCTCTCTACCTTCTCCTCATCTCTCTACCTTTCTCCTCATCTCTACCTTTCTCCTCATCTCTCTACCTTTCTCCTCATCTCTACCTTTCTCCTCATCTCTACCTTTCTCCTCATCTCTCTCCTTTCTCCTCATCTCTACCTTTCTCCTCATCTCTCTACCTTTCTCCTCATCTCTCTACCTTTCTCCTCATCTCTACCTTTCTCCTCACTCTCTTTTCTCCTCTCATCTCTCTCTACCTTTCTCCTCATCTCTCTCTCCTCACCTTACCTTTCTCCTCCTCCTCTCTCTCTACCTTTCTCCTCATCTCTCTACCTTTCTCCTCATCTCTCTACCTTTCTCCTCATCTCTCTACCTTTCTCCTCATCTACCTTTCTCTCCTCCTTTCTCCTCATCTCTCTACCTTTCTCCTCATCTCTCTACCTTTCTCCTCTCTCTCTACCTTTCTCCTCATTCTCCTCATCTCTCTACCTTTCTCCTCCTCTCTCTACCTTTCTCCTCCTCTCTCTACCTTTCTCCTCATCTCTCTACCTTTCTCCTCATCTCTCTACCTTTCTCCTCTCTCTACCTTTCTCCTCCTCTCTCTACCTTTCTCCTCCTCTCTCTACCTTTCTCCTCCTCTCATCTCTCTACCTTTCTCCTCATCTCTCTACCTTTCTCTCCTCTCTCTTTCTCCTCATCTCTTCTCCTCATCTCTCTACCTTTCTCCTCTACCTTTCTCTCTACCTTTCTCCTCATCTCTCTACCTTTCTCCTCATTTCTCTACCTTTCTCCTCATCTCTCTCTCTCTACCTTTCTCCTCATCTCTACCTTTCTCCTCCTCTCTCTACCTTTCTCCTCATCTCTCTACCTTTCTCCTCCTCTCTCTACCTTTCTCCTCCTCTCTCTACCTTTCTCTCATCTCTCTACCTTTCTCCTCATCTCTCTACCTTTCTCCTCATCTCTCTACCTTTCTCTCTCATCTCTCTACCTTTCTCCTCATCTCTCTACCTTTCTCCTCATCTCTCTACCTTTCTCCTCATCTCTCTATCTCTTTTCTCCTCATCTCTCTACCTTTCTCCTCTCTCTACCTTTCTCTCTCTCTCCTCCTTTCTCCTCCTCTCTACCTTTCTCCTCATCTCTCTACCTTTCTCCTCATCTCTCTACCTTTCTCCTCATCTCTCTACCTTTCTCCTCTCTCTCTCCTCACCTCTCTACTTTCTCCTCATCTCTCTACCTTTCTCCTCATCTCTCTACCTTTCTCCTCATCTCTCTACCTTTCTCCTCATCTCTCTACCTTTCTCCTCATCTCTCTACCTTTCTCCTCATCTCTCTACCTTTCTCCTCATCTCTCTACCTTTCTCCTCCTCTCTCTCCTTTCTCCTCATCTCTTTTCTCCTCATCTCTCTACCTTTCTCCTCATCTCTCTACCTTTCTCCTCATCTCTCTACCTTTCTCCTCATCTCTCTACCTTTCTCCTCATCTCTCTACCTTTCTCCTCATCTCTCACCTTTCTCCTCATCTCTCTACCTTTCTCCTCATCTCTACTCTTTCTCCTCATCTCTCTACCTTTCTCCTCACTCTCTACCTTTCTCCTCATCTCTACCTTTCTCCTCATTTCTCCTCTCCTCATCTCTCTACCTTTCTCCTCATCTCTACCTTTCTCCTCATCTCTCTACCTTTCTCCTCTCCTCTACCTTTCTCCTCTCTACCTTTCTCCTCATCTCTCTACCTTTCTCCTCATCTCTCTACCTTTCTCCTCATCTCTCTACCTTTCTCCTCCTCTCTCTACCTTTCTCTCCTCCTCTCTCTACCTTTCTCCTCCTCTCTCTACCTTTCTCCTCCTCTCTCTACCTTTCTCCTCATCTCTACCTTTCTCCTCATCTCTTTCTCCTCATCTCTCTCCTTTCTCCTCATCTTTCTCCTCTCTCTACCTTTCTCCTCCTCTCTCTACCTTCCTCCTCCTCTCTCTACCTTTCTCCTCCTCTCTACCTTTCTCCTCCTCTCTCTACCTTTCTCCTCCCTCTCTCTACCTTTCTCCTCCTCTCTCTACCTACCTCTTCTCCTCCTCTCTCTACCTTTCTCCTCCTCTCTCTACCTTTCTCCTCATCTCTCTACCTTTCTCCTCTCTCTACTCTCTCTCATCTCTCTACCTTTCTCCTCACCTTTCTCCTCATCTCTCTACCTTTCTCCTCCTCTCTACCTTTCTCCTCTCTCTACCTTTCTCCTCCTCTCTCTACCTTTCTCCTCATCTCTCTACCTTTCTCCTCATCTCTCTACCTTTCTCCTCCTCTCTCTACCTTTCTCCTCATCTCTCTACCTTTCTCCTCATCTCTCTACCTTTCTCCTCATCTCTCTACCTTTCTCCTCATCTCTCTACCTTTCTCCTCATCTCTCTACCTTTCTCCTCATCTCTCCTTTCTCCTCATCTCTCTACCTTTCTCCTCTCACCTCTCTCTCTCTCTACCTTTCTCCTCATCTCTCTTTCTCCTCTCCTCTCTCTACCTTTCTCCTCATCTCCTCTACCTTTCTCCTCATCTCTCTACCTTTCTCCTCATCTCTCTCTCTCTACCTTTCTCCTCATCTCTACCTTTCTCCTCATCTCTCTACCTTTCTCTCCTCATCTCTCTCTCTCTACCTTTCTCCTCATCTCTCTCATCTCTCCTTTCTCCTCATCTCTCCTCTCTCTACCTTTCTCCTCCTCTCTCTACCTTTCTCCTCATCTCTCTACCTTTCTCTCCTCTCTCTACCTTTCTCTCATCTCTCTACCTTTCTCCTCCTCTCTCTACCTTTCTCCTCATCTCTCTACCTTTCTCCTCATCTCTCTACCTTTCTCCTCCTCTCTCTACCTTTCTCCTCATCTCTCTACCTTTCTCCTCATCTCTCTACCTTTCTCCTCATCTCTCTACCTTTCTCCTCCTCTCTCTACCTTTCTCCTCATCTCTCTACCTTTCTCTCTCTATCTCTACCTCCTCATCTCTCTCCTTTCTCCTCATCTCTCTACCTTTCTCCTACCTCTCTCTACCTTTCTCCTCTCTCTACCTTACCTTTCTCCTCATCTCTCTACCTTTCTCCTCATCTCTCTACCTTTCTCCTCTCTCTACTTTCTCCTCACCTTTCTCCTCACCTCTCTCTCTCTACCTTTCTCCTCCGCTCTCTCTACCTTTCTCCTCATCTCTCTACCTTTCTCCTCATCTCTCTACCTTTCTCCTCATCTCTCTACCTTTCTCCTCTCCTCATCTCTCTACCTTTCTCCTCATCTCTCTACCTTTCTCCTCATCTCTCTACCTTTCTCCTCATCTCTCTACCTTTCTCCTCCTTTCTCTCTACCTTTCTCCTCATCTCTCTCTTTCTCCTCTCTTCTCCTCATCTCCTCTCTCTCTACCTTTCTCCTCATCTCTCTACCTTTCTCCTCATCTCTCTCTCTACCTTTCTCCTCATCTCTCTACCTTTCTCCTCATCTCTCTTTTCTCCTCCTCTCTACTCTCTACCTTTCTCCTCATCTCTCTACCTTTCTCCTCCTCTCTCTCTTTCTCCTCATCTCTCTTTCTCCCTTTCTCCTCATCTCTCTACCTTTCTCCTCTCTACCTTTCTCCTCATCTCTCTACCTTTCTCTCTACCTTTCTCCTCATCTCTCTACCTTTCTCTCCTCTCTCTACCTTTCTCCTCATCTCTCTTTCTCCTCCGCTCTCTACCTTTCTCCTCATCTCTCTACCTTTCTCCTCATCTCTCTACCTTTCTCCTCATCTCTCATCTCTCTACCTTTCTCCTCATCTCTCTACCTT
Source organism: Oncorhynchus gorbuscha (assembly GCF_021184085.1). NCBI lineage: Eukaryota > Metazoa > Chordata > Actinopteri > Salmoniformes > Salmonidae > Oncorhynchus > Oncorhynchus gorbuscha. The sequence goes on from NC_060176.1 coordinate 13,557,763, forward strand.
TCTCCTCATCTCTCTACCTTTCTCCTCATCTCTCTACCTTTCTCCTCTCTCCTTTCTCCTCACTCTTTCTCCTCCTCTCTCTACCTTTCTCCTCATCTCTCTACCTTTCTCCTCCTCTCTACCTTTCTCCTCATCCTCTACCTTTCTCCTCCTCTCTCTCCTCACCTTTCTCCTCCTCTCTCTACCTTTCTCCTCATCTCTCTACCTTTCTCCTCATCTCTACCTTTCTCCTCATCTCTCTACCTTTCTCCTCATCTCTCTACCTTTCTCCTCATCTCTCTACCTTTCTCCTCATCTCTCTACCTTTCTCCTCATCTCTCTACCTTTCTCCTCATCTCTCTACCTTTCTCCTCATCTCTCTACCTTTCTCCTCATCTCTACCTTTCTCCTCATCTCTCTACCTTTCTCCTCCTCTCTCTCTACCTTTCTCCTCCTCTCTCTACCTTTCTCCTCTCTCTTTCTCTACCTTTCTCCTCATCTCTCTACCTTTCTCCTCCGCTCTCTACCTTTCTCCTCCTCTCTCTACCTTTCTCCTCCTCTCTCTCCTCACCATTCTCCTCCTCTCTCTACCTTCTCCCTCTCTCTACCTTTCTCCTCTCTCTACCTTTCTCCTCTCTCTACCTACCTTTCTCCTCATTCTCCTCCTTTCTCTCTACCTTTCTCCTCCTTCTCTCCTCCCTCTCTCTACCTTTCTCCTCCTCTCTCTCCTTTCTCCTCACCTCTACCTTTCTCCTCCTTCTCCTCCTCTCTCTACCTTTCTCCTCCTCTCTCTACCTTTCTCCTCCTCTCTCTACCTTTCTCCTCCTCTCTCTACCTTCTCTCCTCCTCTCTCTACCTTTCTCCTCCTCTCTCTACCTTTCTCCTCCTCTCTCTACCTTTCTCCTCATCTCTCTACCTCTCCTCACCTTTCTCCTCCTCTCTCTACCTTTCTCCTCCTCTCTCTACCTTTCTCCTCTCTCTACCTTTCTCCTCCTCTCTCTACCTTTCTCCTCCTCTCTCTACCTTTCTCCTCCTCTCTCTCCTTCTCTCCTCTCTCTACCTTTCTCCTCCTCTCTCTTTCTCCTCACCTTTCTCCTCCTCTCTCTACCTTTCTCCTCCTCTCTCTACCTTTCTCCTCCTCTACTTCTACCTTTCTCCTTTCTCCTCATCTCTACCTTTCTCCTCATCTCTACCCTTTCTCCTCATCTCTCTACCTTTCTCCCGCTCTCTACCTCTCCTCATCTCTCTACCTTTCTCCTCCTCTCTCTACCTTTCTCCTCCTCTCTCTACCTTTCTCCTCCTCTCTCTACCTTTCTCCTCATCTCTCTCTACCTTTCTCCTCATCTCTCTACCTTTCTCCTCATCTCTCTACCTTTCTTCTCCTCCTCTCTCTACCTTTCTCCTCATACCTTTCTCCTCTCTCTACCTTTCTCCTCCTCTCTCTATCTCTCTCTCTCTACCTTTCTCCTCCTCTCTCTACCTTTCTCCTCCTCTCTACCTTTCTCCTCATCTTCTCCTCTCCTCATCTCTACCTTTCTCCTCATCTCTCTACCTTTCTCCTCATCTCTCTACCTTTCTCCTCATCTTCTCCTCATCTCTCTCTCTACCTTTCTCCTCATCTCTCTACCTTTCTCCTCATCTCTCTACCTTTCTCCTCCTCTCCTCTACCTTTCTCCTCCTCTCTCTACCTTTCTCCTCCTCTCTCTACCTTTCTCCTCATCTCTCTACCTTTCTCCTCCGCTCTCTACCTTTCTCCTCATCTCTCCTTTCTCCTCATCTCTTCTCCTCCTCTCTCTACCTTTCTCCTCCTCTCTCTACCTTTCTCCTCTCCTCATCTCTCTACCTTTCTCCTCCTCTCTCTACCTTTCTCCTCATCTCTCTACCTTTCTCCTCATCTCTCTACCTTTCTCTCTCATCTCTACCTTTCTCCTCATCTCTCTCTTTCTCCTCATCTCTCTACCTTTCTCCTCATCTCCTCTCTCTCTACCTTTCTCCTCCGCTCTCTACCTTTCTCCTCATCTCTCTACTCTTTCTCCTCATCTCTCTACCTTTCTCCTCATCTCTCTACCTTTCTCCTCCTACCTTTCTCTCTCTACCTTTCTCCTCATCTCTCTACCTTTCTCCTCATCTCTCTCTCTCTACCTTTCTCCTCCTCTCTCTACCTTTCTCCTCCTCTCTCCTATTCTCTTTTTCTCCTCCGCTCTCTACCTTTCTCCTCATCTCTCTACCTTTCCTCCTCATCTCTCTCTCTCTCTACCTTTCTCCTCCTCTCTCTACCTTTCTCCTCATCTCTCTACCTTTCTCCTCCTCTCTCTACCTTTCTCTCCTCTCTCTCTACTTTCTCCTCATCTCTCTACCTTTCTCCTCATCTCTCTACCTTTCTCCTCTCGCTCTCTACCTTTCTCCTCATCTCTCTACCTCATCTCTCCTTTCTCCTCCTCTCTCTACCTTTCTCTCTACCTTTCTCCTCATCTCTCTCTACTCTCTACCTTTCTCCTCCTCTCTCTACCTTTCTCCTCATCTCTACCTTTCTCCTCCTCTCTCTACCTTTCTCCTCATCTCTCTACCTTTTCTCCTCATCTCTCTACCTTTCTCCTCATCTCTCTACCTTTCTCCTCATCTCTCTACCTTTCTCCTCATCTCTCTACCTTTCTCCTCATCTCTCTACCTTTCTCCTCATCTCTCTACCTTTCTCCTCATCTCTCTCTCTCTACCTTTCTCCTCATCTCTCTACCTTTCTCCTCATCTCTCTACCTTTCTCCTCCGCTCTCTACCTTTCTCCTCATCTCTCTACCTTTCTCCTCCTCTCTCTACCTTTCTCCTCATCTCTCTACCTTTCTCCTCATCTCTCTACCTTTCTCCTCCTACCTTTCTCTCTACCTTTCTCCTCATCTCTCTACCTTTCTCCTCATCTCTCTACCTTTCTCCTCATCTCTCTACCTTTCTCCTCATCTCTCTACCTTTCTCCTCATCTCTCTACCTTTCTCCTCATCTCTCTACCTTTCTCCTCCTCTCTACCTTTCTCCTCATCTCTACCTTTCTCCTCCTCTCTACTTTCTCCTCACCTTTTCTCCTCACTCTCTTTTCTCCTCATCTCTCTACCTTTCTCCTCATCTCTCTACCTTTCTCCTCATCTCTCTCCTCTACCTTTCTCCTCCGCTCTCTACCTTTCTCCTCATCTCTCTACCTTTCTCCTCCGCTCTCTCTACCTTTCTCCTCATCTCTCTACCTTTCTCCTCCGCTCTCTACCTTTCTCCTCATCTCTCTACCTTTCTCCTCCGCTCTCTACCTTTCTCCTCATCTCTCTACCTTTCTCCTCCGCTCTCTACCTTTCTCCTCATCTCTCTACCTTTCTCCTCATCTCTCTACCTTTCTCCTCATCTCTCTACCTTTCTCCTCCTCATCTCTCTACCTTTCTCCTCATCTCTCTACCTTTCTCCTCCGCTCTCTTTCTCTTTCTCCTCATCTCTCTACCTTTCTCCTCATCTCTCTACCTTTCTCCTCATCTCTCTACCTTTCTCCTCATCTCTCTACCTTTCTCCTCATCTCTCTACCTTTCTCCTCATCTCTCTACCTTTCTCCTCCTCTCTACCTTTCTCCTCATCTCTCTACCTTTCTCCTCCGCTCTCTCTACTTTCTTTCTCTACTCCTCTCTCTACCTTTCTCCTCATCTCTCTACCTTTCTCCTCATCTCTCATCTCTCTACCTTTCTCCTCATTTCTCTCTCTCTCTACCTTTCTCCTCATCTCTCTACCTTTCTCCTCATCTCTCTACCTTTCTCCTCATCTCTCTACCTTTCTCCTCATCTCTCTACCTTTCTCCTCATCTCTCTACCTTTCTCCTCATCTCTCTACCTTTCTCCTCATCTCTCTACCTTTCTCCTCCGCTCTCTACCTTTCTCATCCTCTACCTTTCTCCTCATCTCTCTACCTTTCTCCTCTCCTACCTTTCTCCTCCTTTTTCTCCTCATCTCTCTACCTTTCTCCTCCTCTCTTTCTCTCTCACCTTTTTCTCCTCCTCTCTCTACCTTTCTCCTCCTCTCTCTACCTTTCTCCTCTCCTCTCTCTACCTTTCTCCTCATCTCTCTACCTTTCTCCTCCTCTCTCTACCTTTCTCCTCCTCTCTTTCTACCTTTCTCCTCCTCCTCTCTCTACCTTTCTCCTCATCTCTCTACCTTTCTCCTCATCTCTCTACCTTTCTCCTCATCTCTCTACCTTTCTCCTCATCTCTCTACCTTTCTCCTCATCTCTCTACCTTTTCTCCTCCTCTCTCTCTTTCCTTTCTCCTCTCCTCTCTCTACCTTTCTCCTCCTCTCGCTACCTTTCTCCTCCTCTCTCTACCTTTCTCCTCATCTCTCTACCTTTCTCCTCCTCTCTCTACCTTTCTCCTCCTCTCTCTACCTTTCTCCTCCTCTCTCTACCTTTCTCCTCCTCTCTCTACTTTTCTCCTCCCTCCTCTCTCTACCTTTCTCCTCCTCTCTCTCCTCTCTCTACCTTTCTCCTCCTCTCTCTACCTTTCTCCTCCTCTCTCTACCTTTTTCCTCCTCTCTCTACCTTTCTCCTCCTCTCTCTACTTTTCTCCTCCTCTCTCTACCTTTCTCCTCCTCTCTCTACCTTTCTCCTCCTCTCTCTACCGTTCTCCTCCTCTCTCTTCTCCTTCTGTCTCTTTCTTTACATTTGCAAGGCTTACCTGACACAGGCTGTCTGGTTCAGCCATTGTTTATCCTGTTGTGTGGTATTTGAATACTGTTAAGGTTATCTGCCGTACTGTGAAGCTCTGCTTTCCTGGTATTGTGTCACTCCCAACAGCAGGATACGATTGTTATCAAAGCCTCGTGGGATGTGGTGTGTACTTCCTCATAGCTGCTTTCTATTCATGAAAATGATTTCAGCAGAAGTTCCTTTCACACTCTGGATGTGTTTTAAAGTAAGAGGGAGTTTCTGCCAGTGTATGTTCTGACGTTCATGTCTCTCCTAAGTCTGACTGAACTTAGTGAAGCAGTATCTATTCAGTATCTATTCCGTATCTATTCAGTATCTATTCAATATTTATTCAGTATCTATTCAGTATCTATTCGGTATCTATTCAGTATCTCTTCAGTATTTATTCGGTGTCTATTCAGTATCTATTCGGTATCTATTCAGCATCTATTCAGTATCTATTCAGTATCTATTCGGTATCTATTCGGTATCTATTCAGTATTTATTCGGTATCTATTCAGTATCTATTCAGTATCTATTCGGTATCTATTCGGTATCTATTCAGTATTTATTCGGTATCTATTCAGTATCTATTCACTATCTATTCGGTATCTATTCAGTATCTATTCAATATTTATTCGGTGTCTATTCAGTATCTATTCAGTATCTATTCGGTATCTATTCGGTATCTATTCAGTATCTATTCAGTATCTATTCGGTATCTATTCAGTATTTATTCAGTTTTTATTTGGTATCTATTCGGTATCTATTCAGTATCTATTCAGTATCTATTCGGTATCTATTCAGTATCTATTCCGTGTCTATTCGGTATCTATTCAGTATCTATTCAATATTTATTCGGTATCTATTCAGTATATATTCAGTATCTATTCGGTATCTATTCGGTATATATTCAGTATCTATTCGGTATCTATTCAGTATTTATTCAGTGTTTATTTGGTATCTATTCAGTATCTATTCAGTATCTATTCGGTATCTATTCAGTATCTATTCGGTATCTATTCAGTATCTATTCATTATTTAGTCAGTATCTATTCGGTATCTATTCAGTATCTATTCGGTATCTATTCAGTACCTATTCGGTATCTATTCGGTATCTATTCGGTATCTATTCGGTATCTATTCAGTATCTATTCAGTATCTATTCGGTATCTATTCGGTATCTATTCGGTATCTATTCAGTATTTATTCGGTATCTATTCAGTATCTATTCAGTATCTATTCGGTATCTATTCGGTATCTATTCAGTATCTATTCAACATTTATTCGGTATCTATTCGGTATCTATTCAGTATCTATTCGGTATCTATTCAGTGTTTATTCAGTATCTATTCGGTATCTATTCAGTATTTATTCAGTATCTATTCGGTATCTATTCGGTATCTATTCAGTATCTATTCGGTGTCTATTCAGTATCTATTCGGTATCCATTCAGTATCTATTCAATATCTATTAGGTATCTATTCAGTATCTATTCGGTATCTATTCAGTATCTATTCGGTATCTATTCAGTATCTATTTGGTATCTATTCAGTATTGATTCAGTATTCATTCGGTATCTATTCAGTATTTATTCAGTATTTATTCGGTATCTATTCAGTATCCATTCGGTATCTATTCAGTATCTATTCAGTATCTATTCGGTATCTATTCAGTATCTATTCAATATTTATTCGGTATCTATTTGGTATATATTCAGTATCTATTCGGTATCTATTCTGTATATATTCAGTATCTATTCAGTATCTATTCGGTATCTATTCAGTATCTCTTCAGTATTTATTCGGTGTCTATTCAGTATCTATTCGGTATCTATTCAGCATCTATTCAGTATCTATTCAGTATCTATTCGGTATCTATTCGGTATCTATTCAGTATTTATTCGGTATCTATTCAGTATCTATTCAGTATCTATTCGGTATCTATTCGGTATCTATTCAGTATTTATTCGGTATCTATTCAGTATCTATTCAGTATCTATTCGGTATCTATTCGGTATCTATTCAGTATCTACTCAATATTTATTCGGTGTCTATTCAGTATCTATTCAGTATCTATTCGGTATCTATTCGGTATCTATTCAGTATCTATTCAGTATCTATTCGGTATCTATTCAGTATTTATTCAGTTTTTATTTGGTATCTATTCGGTATCTATTCAGTATCTATTCAGTATCTATTCGGTATCTATTCAGTGTCTATTCGGTATCTATTCAGTATCTATTCAATATTTATTCGGTATCTATTCGGTATATATTCAGTATCTATTCGGTATCTATTCGGTATATATTCAGTATCTATTCGGTATCTATTCTATTCAGTATCTTTCGGTATCTTTTCGGTATATATTCAGTATCTATTCGGTATCTATTCAGTATTTATTTGGTATCTATTCAGTATCTATTCAGTATCTATTCGGTATCTATTCAGTATCTATTCGGTATCTATTCAGTATCTATTCATTATTTAAATCAAATCAAATTTATTTATATAGCCCTTCGTACATCAGCTGATATCTCAAAGTGCTGTACAGAAACCCAGCCTAAAACCCCAAACAGCAAACAATGCAGGTGTAAAAGCACGGTGGCTAGGAAAAACTCCCTAGAAAGGCCAAAACCTAGGAAGAAACCTAGAGAGGAACCGGGCTATGTGGGGTGGCCAGTCCTCTTCTGGCTGTGCCGGGTAGAGATTATAACAGAACATGACCAAGATGTTCAAATGTTCATAAATGACCAGCATGGTCAAATAATAATAAGGCAGAACAGTTGAAACTGGAGCAGCAACACAGTCAGGTGGACTGGGGACAGCAAGGAGCCATAATGTCAGGTAGTCCTGGGGCACGGTCCTAGGGCTCAGGTCCTCCGAGAGAGAGAAAGAAAGAGAGAATTAGAGAGAGCATATGTGGGGTGGCCAGTCCTCTTCTGGCTGTGCCGGGTGGAGATTATAACAGAACGTGGCCAAGATGTTCAAATGTTCATAAATGACCAGCATGGTTGAATAATAGTAAGGCAGAACAGTTGAAACTGGAGCAGGAGCATGGCCAGGTGGACTGGGGACAGCAAGGAGTCCTCATGTCAGGTAGTCCTGGGACATGGTCCTAGGGCCCAGGCCAGTTGAAACTGGAGCAGCAGCATGGCCAGGTGGACTGGGGACAGCAAGGAGTCATCATGTCAGGTAGTCCTGGGGCATGGTCCTAGGGCTCAGGTCCTCCGAGAGAGAGAAAGAAAGAGAGAAGGAGAGAATTAACGCACACTTAGATTCACACAGGACACCTGAATAGGACAGGAGAAGTACTCCAGATAAACAAACTGACCCTAGCCCCCCGACACATAAACTACTGCAGCATAAATACTGGAGGCTGAGACAGGAGGGGTCAGGAGACACTGTGGCCCCATCCGAGGACACCCCCGGACAGGGCCAAACAGGAAGGATATAACCCCACCCACTTTGCCAAAGCACAGCCCCCACACTACTAGAGGGAAATCTTCAACCACCAACTTACCATCCTGAGACAAGGCCGAGTATAGCCCACAAAGATCTCCGACACGGTACAACCCAAGGGGGGGGGAACCCAGACAGGCCGACCACAACAGTGAATCAACCCACCCAGGTGACGCACCCCCCCCAGGGACGGCACGAGAGAGCCCCAGCAAGCCAGTGACTCAGCCCCCGTAACAGGGTTAGAGGCAGAGAATCCCAGTGGAAATTTAGTCAGTATCTATTCGGTATCTAGTATCTATTATCTATTCAGTATCTATTCCGTATCTATTCGGTATCTATTCGGTATCTATTCGGTATTTATTCGGTATCTATTCAGTATCTATTCAGTATCTATTCGGTATCTATTCGGTATCTATTCAGTATTTATTCGGTATCTATTCAGTATCTATTCAGTATCTATTCGGTATCTATTCAGTATCTATTCAACATTTATTCGGTATCTATTCGGTATCTATTCAGTATCTATTCGGTATCTATTCAGTATCTATTCGGTATCTATTCGGTATATATTCAGTATCTATTCGGTATCTATTCAGTATCTATTCAGTATTTATTGGGTATCTATTCAGTATCTATTCGGTATCTATTCAGTATTTATTGGGTATCTATTCAGTATCTATTCGGTATCTATTCAGCATCTATTCAGTATCTATTCGGTATCTATTCAGTATTTATTCAGTATTAATTTGGTATCTATTCAGTATCTATTCGGTATCTATTCAGTATCTATTCGGTATCTATTCAGTATCTATTCAGTATTTATTCAGTATCTATTCGGTATCTATTCAGTATCTATTCGGTATCTATTCGGTATCTATTCAGTATCTATTCGGTATCTATTCGGTATTTATTCAGTATCTATTCATCTATATCTATTCAGTATCTATTCGGTATCTATTCAGTATCTATTCGGTATCTATTCAGTATCTATTCGGTATCTATTCAGTATCTATTCGGTATCTATTCAGTATCTATTTGGTATCTATTCAGTATCTATTCATTATTTATTCAGTATCTATTCGGTATCTATTCAGTATCTATTCGGTATCTATTCGGTATCTATTCAGTATCCATTCAGTATCTATTCAGTATCTATTCGGTATCTATTCAGTATTTATTCGGTATCTATTCGGTATCTATTCAGCATTTATTCTGTATCTATTCGGTATCTATTCAGTATCTATTCGGTATCTATTCAGCATCTATTCAGTATCTATTCGGTATCTATTCGGTATCTATTCTATATCTATTCAGTATCTATTCGGTATCTATTCAGTATTTATTCAGTATTTATTCGGTATCTATTCAGTATCTATACGGTATCTATTCGGTATCTATTCAGTATCTATTCGGTATCTATTCAGTATCTATTCGGTATCTATTCGGTATCTATTCAGTATCTATTCAGTATCTATTCAGTATCTATACAGTATCTATTCAGTATCTATTCAGTATCTATTCAATATCTAGTATCTATTCGGTATCTATTCGGTATCTATTCGGTATCTATTCAGTATCTATTCAGTATCTATTCAGTATCTATTCCAAATACTTTTTCACAACTGCCACCAGTTTGACAGCAGTAAATGGACAACAAATACATATTGACATAGTCAAACAAATAGAAGTGTGTCAGAACGTGCAAGTGATGTTTCATGCTGAAACCCTCATATTAAACAACAATATTTACTGAGTTGATGGATTGTAATAAGGATAATGTTTTACAGGTTTGTCATATACAGTATATGTATATTTTATCATTTGATTTGATTTTAGTTCATTTATTTTCCATGTGATTAGGCCACACAGAGGGCCAGAGATAATTACAGACACCTGATAATCTGAAGTACCCAAAAGGGCCACGAGATATCTTGTGATAAATTACATAAAACCCTGAAATATACCAACATTCTGGAAGTTTACTGGTACATGTAGAACGTTTCCAGTAATATACCTCACTCTGGGACCCTGTCTATAGTAACTTTGCTTGACTGGTTGCTGTATTCCGTCCCTATCCGCTGTCAGGGTCAAGTTAAAATGTGTGTGTGTGTGTGTGTGTGTGTGTGTGTGTGTGTGTGTGTGTGTGTGTGTGTGTGTGTGTGTGTGTGTGTGTGTGTGTGTGTGTGTGTGTGTGTGTGTGTGTGTGTGTGTGTGTGTGTGTGTGTGTGTGTGTGTGTGTGTGTGTGTGTGTGTGTGTGTGTGTGTGTGATCATCAGTGTGTGTGTGTGGGGGTCTGAGTTCCAGCCCCATGACATACGCTGCTCTAAGCTGCTCTGACAGAAAGTGTCTCCTTAACTCAGCAGGTTCTTATCTGCACTTTCTGTTTCCTGTGTGATATTAGACTGCTGACCCTGATGTGTTGTAACAGAGGAACCGTGTGTGAGAGAGAGAGAGAGAGAGAGACATGTCTGTCCCCTAAAGTGTCCTGCGTTGGCTCGGTGCCGTGTATGTGTGTGTAACAGACTTTTTGCTAGGCCCCGGTGAAAGATTGTTTACTGTGAGGTGTGGGAGGGCTCATCTCTGAGGACAGAAGGAGAGAGCCTCATCGATAAACATATACAGCAAGAGGAGAGAGGGATGAAGAGGAGGATTGAGGTAGAAGAGAGAGGGAGAAGGAATGAGTAAAGACAGATGGACTTCAGAGTAAGAGGTGAGGGAGAGTGAGAAAATGGTGAGATGGAGACAGAGAAAAGACAAGGAGATATGACATAAAGAGATGGGAAACTGACATGAAGGAGGAAAGGAGAGAGTGATAACTAAAGGGGGAAGAGAGAGATACACTGTGAAAGGGTGGAGGCTGTGCACATTGATGTGAGGAGACAGGAGCACTTTCCACATAAACGCACTGAGCTCTGAGACTGAGCTCTCTGATGGCCTCCTCCAGGGCACAGACACACACACACACACACTCATGACCACTTCCCTCGCATATTCTCCATCCTCCTCACCTCATTCTTTATTCTCTCTCTCTCTTCTCTTCCTCTGTATCTCTCACTCTCTCTTCTTTTCCTCTGTCTCTCTCTCCCTCTCTTCTCTTCCTCTGTATCTCTCTCTTCCTTTCCTCTGTATCTCTCTTTCTCTCTTCTCTTCCTCTGTATCTCTCTCTCTTCTCTTCCTCTGTATCTCTCTTTCTCTCTTCTCTTCCTCTGTATCTCTCTCTCTTCTCTTCCTCTGTATCTCTCTCTCTTCTCTTCCTCTGTATCTCTCTCTCTCTTCTTTTCCTCTGTATCTCTCTCTCTCTCTTCTCTTCCTCTGTATCTCTCTCTCTCTCTTTTTCCTCTGTATCTCTCTCTCTCTCTTCTCTTCCTCTGTATCTCTCTCTTCTCTTCCTCTGTATCTCTCTCTCTCTCTCTTCCTCTGTATCTCTCTCTCTCTCTTTCCTCTGTATCTCTCTCTTCTTCTTTTCCTCTGTATCTCTCTCTCTTCTCTTCCTCTGTATCTCTCTCTTCTCTTCCTCTGTATCTCTCTCTTCTCTTCCTCTGTATCTCTCTCTTCTCTTCCTCTGTATCTCTCTCTTCTCTTCCTCTGTATCTCTCTCTTTCTTCTCTTCCTCTGTATCTCTCTATTCTCTTCCTCTGTATCTCTCTCTTCTCTTCCTCTGTAACTCTCTCTCTCTTCTCTTCCTCTGTAACTCTCTCTTCTCTTCCTCTGTAACTCTCTCTCTCTTCTCTTTCCTCTGTAACTCTTCTCTTCTCTTCCTCTGTAAATCTCTCTCTTCTCTTCTCTTCCTCTGTATCTCTTCTCTGTCTCTCTTCTCTTCCTCTGTATCTCTCTCTCTCTCTTCTCTTCCTCTGTAACTCTCTCTCTCTCTTCTCTTCCTCTGTAACTCTCTCTTCTCTTCCTCTGTAACTCTCTCTCTCTTCTCTTCTCTTCTCTGTATCTCTCTCTCTCTCTCTCTTCCCTCTGTAACTCTCTTCTCTTCCTCTGTATCTCTCTCTTCTCTTCCTCTGTATCTCTTCTTCTCTGTATCTCTCTCTTCTCTTCCTCTGTAACTCTCTCTCTCTTCTCTTCCTCTGTAACTCTCTCTTCTCTTCCTCTGTAACTCTCTCTCTTCTCTTCCTCTGTAACTTTCTCTTCTCTTCCTCTGTAACTCTCTCTCTCTCTTCTCTTCCTCTGTAACTCTCTCTCTCTCTTCTCTTCTTCTGTATCTCTCTCTCTCTCTCTCTCTTCTCTTCCTCTGTAACTCTCTCTCTCTTCTCTTCCTCTGTAACTCTCCCTCTCTTCTCTTCCTCTGTATCTCTCTCTCTCTCTTCTCTTCCTCTGTAACTCTCTCTCTTCTCTTCCTCTGTAACTCTCTCTTCTCTTCCTCTGTAACTCTCTCTCTCTTCTCTTTCTCTGTAACTTTCTCTTCTCTTCCTCTGTAACTCTCTCTCTCTCTTCTCTTCCTCTGTATCTCTCTTTCTCTCTTCTCTTCCTCTGTATCTCTCTTTCTCTCTTCTCTTCCTCTGTATCTCTCTTTCTCTCTTCTCTTCCTCTGTATCTCTCTCTCTTCTCTTCCTCTGTATCTCTCTCTTCTCTTCCTCTGTATCTCTCTTTCTCTCTTCTCTTCCTCTCTCTCTCTCTCTTCTCTTCCTCTGTATCTCTCTCTTCTCTTCCTCTGTATCTCTTCTCTTCCTCTGTATCTCTCTCTTCTCTTCCTCTGTATCTCTCTCTCTTCTCTTCCTCTGTATCTCTCTCTTCTCTTCCTCTGTATCTCTCTCTCTTCTCTTCCTCTGTATCTCTCTCTTCTCTTCCTCTGTATCTCTCTCTCTTCTCTTCTCTGTCCTCTGTCTCTCTCTCTTCTCTTCCTCTGTATCTCTCTCTTCTCTTCCTCTGTATCTCTCTCTCTTCTCTTCCTCTGTATCTCTCTCTTCTCTTCCTCTGTAACTCTCTCTCTTCTCTTCCTCTGTATCTCTCTCTTCTCTTCCTCTGTATCTCTCTCTTTTCTCTTCCTCTGTATCTCTCTATTCTCTTCCTCTGTATCTCTCTCTTCTCTTCCTCTGTAACTCTCTCTCTCTCTTCTCTTCCTCTGTAACTCTCTCTTCTCTTCCTCTGTAACTCTCTCTCTCTTCTCTTCCTCTGTAACTTTCTCTTCTCTTCCTCTGTAAATCTCTCTCTCTCTTCTCTTCCTCTGTAACTCTCTCTCTCTCTCTTCTCTTCCTCTGTATCTCTCTCTCTCTCTTCTCTTCCTCTGTAACTCTCTCTCTCTCTTCTCTTCCTCTGTAACTCTCCCTCTCTTCTCTTCCTCTGTATCTCTCTCTCTCTCTTCTCTTCCTCTGTAACTCTCTCTCTTCTCTTCCTCTGTAACTCTCTCTTCTCTTCCTCTGTAACTCTCTCTCTCTTCTCTTCCTCTGTAACTTTCCCTTCTCTTCCTCTGTAACTCTCTCTCTCTCTCTCTTCTCTTCCTCTGTAACTCTCTCTCTCTCTCTTCTCTTCCTCTGTAAATCTCTCTCTCTCTTCTCTTCCTCTGTAACTCTCTCTCTCTCTCTTCTCTTCCTCTGTAACTCTCTCTCTCTCTTCTCTTCCTCTGTATCTCTCTCTCTCTCTTCTCTTCCTCTGTAACTCTCTCTCTCTTCTCTTCTTCTGTAACTCTCTCTCTCTCTTCTCTTCTCTTCCTCTGTCTCTCTCTCTTCTCTTCCTCTGTATCTCTCTCTCTTCTCTTCTCTCTCTCTCTCTTCTCTTCCTCTGTATCTCTCTCTCTCTCTTCTCTTCCTCTGTAACTCTCTCCCTCTCTTCTCTTCCTCTGTAACTCTCTCTCTTCTCTTCCTCTGTAACTCTCTCTATCTTCTCTCCAGTCTACCTCTTGAGTTTCCTCTGGAGATAGGTATAAAGTCTTCTCTTCTAATATATATCTTTATAAACCTTCAAGAAAGTATTTCCTCTTCCTTTGGTTTCCATGTTCTGGGGTGAATTCCTCTGGTCTCCTCATGTTTAACAAAGTAGGATATGATCTCTAACCTTTGCTTCCTCTGACATTTGCATAACCCCCTCTGCTAACGTACCACACTCATTCTGCAAAACCACAATAAGACACATTTAGATACATCACTATGTATCTTGTTTTCAGCTGTGTGTGTGTGTGTGTGTGTGTGTGTTCCTCTGTGTCTCTGTGTGAGGCCTCTCTTCCTGTCTAGTCTCTGTGATGCCATTCCCGTCAGTGTGATCTGATTAGTGATAATGCATGTTGACAGTGTTTCCTCTCTGCTCCCTGAAACACATGGGAATACTCGATGAATAGCTCCAGGAATTTAACAATAACTCTCAGTGATTGGTCAAACTGACTCTGCCATCCTTTCAGATTGTGTGTTGAGTATTTCAGGAACAGGCCCAATTATAAAACTCCTGTTTCAGTGGGATGACAGCACTTAATGTTAGATCTGACGTGTGTGTGTCCTGTCAGAGTGTGTCCTGACACAGAATTGAATTTAAATTCTTTAATTTTACCTTTATTTAACCAGGCAAGTCAGTTAAGAACATATTCTTATTTTCAATGACGGCCTGGGATCAGTTTAGCTGCCTGTTCAGGGGCAGAACTTCAGATTTGTACCTTGTCAGCTCGGGGTTTGAACTCGCTTCCTTCCGGTTACTAGTCCAACGCTCTAACCACTGGCTACTCTGCCTCTTCCCCAGAATCACCAACATATTAAAGACCACACACACACACACACACACACACTCACACACACTGTACTCTCACTCTTCTCTTCCTCTGTACACACTCACTTCACTTCCTCTGTACACACACACACACACACACACACACACACACTTCTCTTCACTCTGTATCTCACTCATGCACAGATACACACTTCCTCTGTACACACATGCACGCTCATCTTAGTGACAGGCTCTTGGGCTGAGCAAGCTTGTTTTCTGTGTGTCAGTGTCTTCTACTTTCAGTCTGTGAACAGTGCTGGGACAGAGATACAGAGAGATACAGAGAGATAAAGAAAGATTCAGGGATACAGAGAGATACATAGACACAGAGAGATCTGTATACAGAGAGATACTTTCCTACAGAGAAATACAGAGACACAGAGATACAGAGATCTTCTTCCTCAGAAATCAGAGCGATACAGAGAGATACTCTGTATACAGAGAGAGAGAAAGATTCCCCTGAACATTTGCAAAACAAACTGTATGTAAATGATTATCCCATCCTCCAGCCTGTAGCAATAGACTGATTGTGGAATTAGAAAATGAAAAGTAGGCAGCGAGACATGGTGAGACACAGGTTTATAGAGACTGAGATAGGGGGAGAGAGGGTGAGACTGTTTACAGAGACTGAGATATTCTCTTCCTCTGTGAGACTCATGTTTATAGACACTGAGATAGGGGAGAGAGGGTGAGACTCTCTCTTTATAGAGACTGAGATAGGGTCTCTCTTCTCTTCCTCTGGTTTATAGAGACTGAGATAGGGTGAGTAGGGTGAGACAGGTTTCCTCTGTGAGATAGGGTGAGAGAGGGTGAGGCAGGTTTATAGAGACTGAGATAGGGGGTATCTCTCTCTGAGACATGTTTACAGAGACTGAGATATGGGGAGAGAGGGTGAGACACTCTGTTTATAGACACTCTGATAGGGGGAGAGGGGTGAGACTCTTTATTCCTCTGAGATAGGGTGAGATCTTTTATCTTCCTCTGAAAGGGTGAGAGAGGGTTCCTCAGGTTTATAGAGACTGAGATAGGGTGAGAGAGGGTGAGACTCTTTCTAGAGACTGATATCTTCCTTCCTCTGAGAGGGTGATACTCTTTAAAGAGACTGAGATAGGGGAGAGAGGGTGAGACAGGTTTATAGAGACTGGGATAGGGGAGAGAGGGTGAGACTCTCTCTTCTTTATAGAGACTGGGATAGGGTGAGAGAGGGTGAGACTTTATAGAGAATTCCTCTGAGAGAGGGTGAGACAGGTTTATAGAGACTGAGAGAGGGTGAGACTTAATAGAGACTGAGATAGAGTCTGTGAACTGTGAGACAGGTTTATCTTCGACTGAGAGAGGGTGAGACAGGTTAATAGAGACTGACATAGAGTGAGTTCCTGTGAGACTTTATAGAGACTGAGATAGGGTGAGATACATGTTTATAGAGACTGAGATAGAGTGAGAGAGGGTGAGATAAAGGTTTATAGAGACTGAGATAGGGTGAGAGAGGATGAGATACTCTCTTTTATAGAGACTGGGATAGGGTGAGATAGGGTGAGATACATGTTTATAGAGACTGGGATAGGGGAGATACAGGTTTATAGACACTGAGAAAGGGTGAGATAGGGAGATATATAGGTTTATAGAGATTCTCTTAGCGTCTGTGAAGATACAGTTTTATAGAGATTGAGATAGGGTGAGAGAGGGTGAGATACAGGTTTGTAGACACTGAGATAGCGTGAGATATAGATTTATAGAGACTGAGATTGGGTGAGATACAGGTTTATAGACACTGAGATAGGGGAGATAGATAGAGATACAGGTTTATAGAGACTGAGAGAGGGTGAGATACAGGTTTCCTAGAGACTGAAATAGGGGGAGAGGGTGAGATACATGTTTATAGAGACGGAGATAGGGTGAGATGGGTGAGACATGTTTATAGAGACTGGGATAGGGTGAGAGAGGGTGAGACAGGTTTATAGAGAATGAGATAGGGTGAGTGAGTGTGAGACAGGTTATTAGAGACTGAGAGAGGGTGAGTCAGGTTAATAGAGACTGAGATAGAGTGAGTGAGTGTGAGACAGGTTTATAGAAACTGAGATAGGGTGAGATACATGTTTATAGAGACTGAGATAGGGTGAGAGAGGGTGAGATACAGGTTTATAGAGACTGAGATAGGGTGAGATCACTATGAGATACAGGTTTATAGAGACTGGGATAGGGTGAGATAGGGTGAGATACATGCTTATAGAGACTGGGATCTGGGGCCATACAGGTTTATAGAGACTGAGATAGGGTGAGTGATAATGAGATGACAGGTTTATAGAGACTGAGATGGGTGAGAGAGGATGAGATACAGGTTTATAGAGACTGGGATAGGGTGAGATAGGGTGAGATCCATGTTTATAGAGACTGGGATAGGGAGATACAGGTTTATATTGGTCAAATCCGATAGGGGAGATACAGGTTTATAGAGACTGAGAAAGGGTGAGATAGGGAGAGATATAGGTTTATAGAGATTGAGAAACTAGCGTGAGATAGTGAGAGATACAGTTTTATAGAGATTGAGATAGGGTGAGAGAGGGTGAGATACAGGTTTGTAGACACTGAGATGGGGTGAGATATAAATTTATAGAGACTGAGATTGGGTGAGATACAGGTTTATAGACACTGAGATAGGGGGTTATAGATAGAGATACAGGTTTATAGAGACTGAGATAGGGTGAGAGAGGGTGAGATATAGGTTTGTAGAGACTGAGATAGGGGGAGAGGGACAGATACATGTTTATAGAGACTGAGATAGGGTGAGAGAGGGTGAGACAGGTTTATAGAGATTGAGATAGGGTGAGAATGAGACAGGTTTTAAGAGACTGAGGTAGGGTGAGATACAGGTTTTTAGAGACTGGGAGTGGGTGAGATAGGTTGAGATACAGGTTTATAGAGACTGAGAAAGGGTGAGATAGGGAGAGATACAGATGTATAGAGACTGAGATAGGGTGAGATAGAGAGAGATACAGGTTTATAGAGATACAGAGACTGAGAGAGGGTGAGATACAGGTTTGTAGAGACTGTTAGGGGGTGAGAGGGTGAGATACAGTATTATAGAGACTGAAATGGGACAGATATACAGATTATAGAGACTGAAATAGAGAAGATACAGGTTTGTAGAGACTGAGATAGGGTGAGATAGGATGAGACAGGTTTAGAGAGACTGAGATAGGGAGATACAGAGATACAGGTTTACAGAGACTGAGATATGGGGAGAGAGGGTGAGACACATGTTTATAGACACTGAGATACAGGAGATACAGAGAGATACAGGTTTATAGAGACTGAGATTTGGTAAAACAAACTGGTTTAAAGACTAGATAGCCTCCAGCAATAGACTGATTGTGTTTAAAAATGAGATAGGGTGAGACATGGTGAGACACAGGTTTATAGAGACTGAGATGGGGGAGAGAGGGTGAGACATGTTTACAGAGACTGAGATATGGGGAGAGAGGGTGAGACACATGTTTATAGACACTGAGATAGGGGGAGAGAGGGTGAGACACAGGTTTATAGAGACTGAGAGAGGGTGAGATACAGGTTTATAGAGACTGAGATAGGGTGAGATACAGGTTTATAGAGACTGAGAAAGGGTGAGAGAGGGTGAGACAGGTTTATAGAGACTGAGATAGGGTGAGAGAGGGTGAGACAGGTTTATAGAGACTGATATAGGGGGAGAGAGGGTGATACATATTTAAAGAGACTGAGATAGGGGAGAGAGGGTGAGACAGGTTTATAGAGACTGGGATAGGGGGAGAGAGGGTGAGACAGGTTTATAGAGACTGGGATAGGGTGAGAGAGGGTGAGACAGGTTTATAGAGAATGAAATAGGGTGAGAGAGGGTGAGACAGGTTTATAGAGACTGAGAGAGGGTGAGACAGGTTAATAGAGACTGAGATAGAGTGAGTGAGTGTGAGACAGGTTTATAGCGACTGAGAGAGGGTGAGACAGGTTAATAGAGACTGACATAGAGTGAGTGAGTGTGAGACAGGTTTATAGAGACTGAGATAGGGTGAGATACATGTTTATAGAGACTGAGATAGAGTGAGAGAGGGTGAGATAAAGGTTTATAGAGACTGAGATAGGGTGAGAGAGGATGAGATACAGGTTTATAGAGACTGGGATAGGGTGAGATAGGGTGAGATACATGTTTATAGAGACTGGGATAGGGGAGATACAGGTTTATAGACACTGAGAAAGGGTGAGATAGGGAGATATATAGGTTTATAGAGATTGAGATAGCGTGAGATAGTGAGAGATACAGTTTTATAGAGATTGAGATAGGGTGAGAGAGGGTGAGATACAGGTTTGTAGACACTGAGATAGGGTGAGATATAGATTTATAGAGACTGAGATTGGGTGAGATACAGGTTTATAGACACTGAGATAGGGGAGATAGATAGAGATACAGGTTTATAGAGACTGAGAGAGGGTGAGATACAGGTTTGTAGAGACTGAAATAGGGGGGAGAGGGTGAGATACATGTTTATAGAGACGGAGATAGGGTGAGAGAGGGTGAGACATGTTTATAGAGACTGGGATAGGGTGAGAGAGGGTGAGACAGGTTTATAGAGAATGAGATAGGGTGAGTGAGTGTGAGACAGGTTATTAGAGACTGAGATAGGGTGAGATACATGTTTATAGAGACTGAGATAGGGTGAGAGAGGGTGAGATACAGGTTTATAGAGACTGAGATAGGGTGAGAGAGGATGAGATACAGGTTTATAGAGACTGAGATAGGGTGAGAGAGGATGAGATACAGGTTTATAGAGACTGGGATAGGGTGAGATAGGGTGAGATACATGCTTATAGAGACTGGGATAGGGGAGATACAGGTTTATAGAGACTGAGATAGGGTGAGAGAGGGTGAGATACAGGTTTATAGAGACTGAGATAGGGTGAGAGAGGATGAGATACAGGTTTATAGAGACTGGGATAGGGTGAGATAGGGTGAGATACATGTTTATAGAGACTGGGATAGGGGAGATACAGGTTTATAGACACAATCCGATAGGGGGAGATACAGGTTTATAGAGACTGAGAAAGGGTGAGATAGGGAGAGATATAGGTTTATAGAGATTGAGATAGCGTGAGATAGTGAGAGATACAGTTTTATAGAGATTGAGATAGGGTGAGAGAGGGTGAGATACAGGTTTGTAGACACTGAGATGGGGTGAGATATAGATTTATAGAGACTGAGATTGGGTGAGATACAGGTTTATAGACACTGAGATAGGGGGATATAGATAGAGATACAGGTTTATAGAGACTGAGATAGGGTGAGAGAGGGTGAGATACAGGTTTGTAGAGACTGAGATAGGGGGGAGAGGGTGAGATACATGTTTATAGAGACTGAGATAGGGTGAGAGAGGGTGAGACAGGTTTATAGAGATTGAGATAGGGTGAGAGAGGGTGAGACAGGTTTTTAGAGACTGAGGTAGGGTGAGATACAGGTTTTTAGAGACTGGGAGTGGGTGAGATAGGTTGAGATACAGGTTTATAGAGACTGAGAAAGGGTGAGATAGGGAGAGATACAGATGTATAGAGACTGAGATAGGGTGAGATAGAGAGAGATACAGGTTTATAGAGACTGAGAGAGGGTGAGATACAGGTTTGTAGAGACTGCGATAGGGGGAGAGAGGGTGAGATACAGTATTATAGAGACTGAAATAGGGTGAGAGAGGGTGATATACAGTATTATAGAGACTGAAATAGGGTGAGAGAGGGTGAGATACAGGTTTGTAGAGACTGAGATAGGGTGAGAGAGGATGAGACAGGTTTATAGAGACTGAGATAGGGTGAGATAGAGAGAGATACAGGTTTATAGAGACTGAGAGAGGGTGAGATACAGGTTTGTAGAGACTGCGATAGGGGGAGAGAGGGTGAGATACAGTATTATAGAGACTGAAATAGGGTGAGAGAGGGTGATATACAGTATTATAGAGACTGAAATAGGGTGAGAGAGGGTGAGATACAGGTTTGTAGAGACTGAGATAGGGTGAGAGAGGATGAGACAGGTTTATAGAGACTGAGATAGGGGGAGAGGGGGAGATACAGGTTTATAGAGACAGAGATAGGGTGAGATAGGGAGAGATACAGGTTTATGGAGCCTGAGATAGGGGGAGAGGGTGAGATACAGGTTTATAGAGACTGAGATAGGGTGAGAGAGGGTGAGACAGCTTTATAGAGACTGAGAAAGGGGGAGAGAAGGTGAGACAGGTTTATAGAGACTGAGAGAGGGGGAGATAGAGGTTTACAGAGACTGAGATAGGGGGAGATAAAGGTTAATAGAGACTGAGAGAGGGTGAGACACAGGTTTATAGAGACTGAGAGAGGGTGAGACACAGGTATATCAAGACTGAGAGAGGGTGAGAGAGGGTGAGATACAGGTTTATAGAGATTGAGATAGGGTGAGAGAGGGTGAGACAGGTTTATAGAGACTGAGATAGGGGAGAAAGGGGGAGAGGTTTATAGAGACTGAGATAGGGTGAGAAAGGGTGAGAGGTTTATAGAGACTGAGATAGGGGGAGATATAGGTTTGCAGAGACTACAGGTTTGCACACTACATACACACTATACACTACACACTACACACCACACACCACACACCACACAATACACACTATACACTACACACCACACACTACACACTACACCCCACACACCACACCCTAAACACTACATACTACACACTACACACCACACACTACACACTATACACTACACACTATACATTACACACTACAAACTACACACCACACCACACACCACCCACTACACACCACACCACACACCACACACCATGCACTACACACCACACACCACACATCACATACCACACACTACACACCACACACCACACACCACATACCACACACTACACACCACACACCACACACTACACACTACACACTACACACTATACACTACACACTACACACCACACACTACACACTACACACCACACAATACACACTACACACTACACACCACACACCGCACTCTATACACTACACACTACACACTACACACTATACACTACACACTATACACTATACACTACACACCACACACCACACCCTAAACACTACATACTACACACTACACACCACACACTACACACTATACACTACACACTACACCCCACACACTACACACCACACACTACACACCACACATCACACACCACACCCTACACACCACACACCATACACCACACACCACATACCACACACTACACACCACAGACTACACACCACACACCACACACCGCACACTACACACTACACACTATACACTACACACTATACACTACACACTACACACTACACACCACACACTACACACTATACACTACACACTATACACTACACACTACACCCCACACACTACACACCACACACTACACACTACACACTACACACCACACACCACACACCACACACCACACACCACACACCACACACTACACACTATACACTATACACTACACACTATACACACACACCACACACTACACACTACACACTACACACTACACACTACACACTACACACCACACACCACACACCACACACTACACACTATACACTATACACTACACACTATACACTACGCACCACACACTATACACTACACACCACACACCACACCCTAAACACTACATACTACACACTACACACCACACACTACACACTATTCACTACACACCACACACTACACACCACACATCACACACTACACACTACACACTACACACCACACACTACACACCACATATCACACACCACACACTACACACCACACACCACACACTACACACACACCACACACCACACACCACACACTACACACTACACACCACACACCACACACCACACACTACACACTATACACTATACACCACACACTACACACACACACACTATACACTACACACTACACACTCCACACCACACACTACACACTATACACTACACCACACACTACACACTACACATTATACACTACACACTACACACTATACACTACACACTACACACCACACACCACACACCACACACTACACACTACACACCACACACCACACACCACACACTACACACTATACACTATACACCACACACTACACACACACACACTATACACTACACACTACACACTCCACACCACACACTACACACTATACACTATACACCACACACTACACACTACACATTATACACTACACACTACACACTATACACTACACACCACACACTATACATGTCTGCTTCTCCTTCATCGCTCCACCCTGCCGTAGCATCTCCACCCCTCTCCCTCTGCTCTAAGAGGAGAACCGGTTGTTTGATCGTGTTCTCCGTCACGTGTGTCACCACCGCTCACATTGGACAAGACCTATTTCATCCTGCTGATCTCCAGTGTGTGAAACATGACCCTCCACACGCGTACACACACCATCCCAGTGCCCCCACGCTACTACTGAACACCATTTGAGAACTGAGGGAGGAGAAGAAGTGAGAGAGATTGAAAATAGAGGTGGGGAGGACATACAGAGGCTAGAGAAAGAGGGGAGCAGCGTTTGTCTGTTGGCTGTGACCTGACAAAGGAAACCACTTTACAGAGACAGACTTATTTTAAGAACACATGCTGCTGTTATTACATCTACACAGGGCATTTGCTTTTCTGTGTGTGTGTGATGTTGTGTATCATGTCAGGGTGTGTGTGATGTTGTGTATCATGTCAGGGTTTGTGATGTTGTGTATCGTGTCAGGGTGTGTGATGTTGTGTATCGTGTCAGGGTTTGTTTGTGTGTTTGTGTGTGTGTGCACCAGGCCAGAGTAAGCTGGGCCTTGTGGTTTACTTCCTGTGACAGAAAACAGACATCCAGTGGTCATGACTATGATCTCACCACCACACATTACATCTCCACCTTCAGCTGTGGTGATCAGAGACAGAGAGAGAGACAGAGAAAGAGACAGAGAGACAGAGATAGAGAGACAGAGAGAGACAGAGAGAGACAGAGAGAGAGACAGAGAGAGACAGAGAGGGACAGAGAGAGAGACAGAGAGAGACAGAGAGAGACAGAGAGAGAGACAGAGAGAGACAGAGAGAGACAGAGAGAGAGACAGAGAGAGAGACAGAGAGAGACAGAGCGAGAGACAGAGAGAGACAGAGAGAGACAGAGAGGGACAGAGAGAGAGACAGAGAGAGGCAGAGAGAGAGAGGCACAGAGGGAGAGAGAGAGACTAAGAGAGAGGCACAGAGGGAGAGAGAGACAGAGAGAGAGAGAGAGAGTGAAACTTCTGTATGTGTAATGTTTACTGTTCATTTTTATTGTTTATTTAACTTTTGTATATTATCTACCTCACTTGCATTGGCAATGTTAACACATGTTTCCCATGCCAATAAATCCCCTTGAATTGAATTGGATTGAGAGAGGCATAGAAATAGAGAGGCAGAGAGAGAGGCACAGAGAGAGAGACAGAGAGAGAGAGGCACAGAGGGACAGAGAGAGACAGAGAGAGAGGCTGAGAGAGAGAGGCACAGAGAGAGAGGCACAAATCAAATCAAATCAAATTTGTCACATACACATGGTTAGCAGATTTTAATGCGAGTGTAGCGAAATGCTTGTGCTTCTAGTTCCGACAATGCAGTGATAACCAACAAGTAATCTAACTAACAATTCCAAAACTACTGTCTTATACACAGTGTAAGGGGATAAGGAATATGTACATAAGGATATATGAATGAGTGATGGTACAGAGCAGCATACAGTAGATGGTATCGAGTACAGTATATACATATGAGATGAGTGTGTAGACAAAGTAAACAAAGTGGCATAGTTAAAGTGGCTAGTGATAAATGTATTACATAAGGATGCAGTCGATGATGTAGAGTACAGTATATACATATGCATATGAGATTAATAATGTAGGGTAAGTAACATTATATAAGGTAGCATTGTTTAAAGTGGCTAGTGATATATTTACATCATTTCCCATCAATTCCCATTATTAAAATGGCTGGAGTTGGGTCAGTGTCAATGACAGTGTGTTGGCAGAAGCCACTCAATGTTAGTGGTGGCTGTTTAACAGTCTGATGGCCTTGAGATAGAAGCTGTTTTTCAGTCTCTCGGTCCCAGCTTTGATGCACCTGTACTGACCTCGCCTTCTGGATGATAGCGGGGTGAACAGACAGTGGTTCGGGTGGTTGATGTCCTTGATGATCTTTATGGCCTTCCTGTAACATCGGGTGGTGTAGGTGTCCTGGAGGGCATGTAGTTTGCCCCCGGTGATGCATTGTGCAGTCCTCACTACCCTCTGGAGAGCCTTACGGTTGAGGGCAGAGCAGTTGCCGTACCAGGCGGTGATACAGCCCGCCAGGATGCTCTCGATTGTGCATCTGTAGAAGTTTGTGAGTGCTTTTGGTGACAAGCCGAATTTCTTCAGCCGCCTGAGGTTGAAGAGGCGCTGCTGCGCCTTCTTCACAACGCTGTCAGTGTGAGTGGACCAATTCAGTTTGTCTGTGATGTGTATGCCGAGGAACTTAAAACTAGCTACCCTCTCCACTACTGTTCCATCGATGTGGATAGGGGGGTGTTCCCTCTGCTGTTTCCTGAAGTCCACAATCATCTCCTTAGTTTTGTTGACGTTGAGTGTGAGGTTATTTTCCTGACACCACACTCTGAGGGCCCTCACCTCCTCCCTGTAGGCCGTCTCGTCGTTGTTGGTAATCAAGCCTACCACTGTTGTGTCGTCCGCAAACTTGATGATTGAGTTGGAGGCGTGCGTGGCCACGCAGTCGTGGGTGAACAGGGAGTACAGGAGAGGGCTCAGAACGCACCCTTGTGGGGCCCCACAGAAAGAGAGAGGCTGTGAGAGAGAGAGAGAGAGAGAGAGAGAGAGAGAGAGAGAGAGAGAGAGAGAGAGAGAGAGAGAGAGAGAGAGAGAGAGAGAGGCACAGAAAGAGAGAGGCAGAGAGAGAGAGAGGCACAGAAAGAGAGAGATATTGTCTACCTCACTTGCTTTGGCAATGTTAACACATGTTTCCCATGCCAATAAAGCCCTTGAATTGAATTGAATTGAGAGGCACAGAGAGAGAGGCTGAGAGAGAAAAGGGAGAGAGAGGGGGAGGCTGAGAGAGAGAGGCGGAGAGAGAGATGAGAGAAGGAGATAGGCAGGAGTAAAACCTCAAAAGAGGCACTGCCGGTATCAGACAGGAAGCAGCTCGCAGGAGAGAAAGGAAATGACATCAGAAGTGGCCAACGTCAGTCTGCCACTCATAGTAGCATGTGAGAGTTTGAGCTAGATGATCAGGTGATGTACTGTCTGAACAATAGAACTGTCTAGAACATTAGAAATTCTGCCAGAAGGATATAGGGAAAACAGCTGTGTGTTGATATCAGCACAAAGTTTCAATGGAGTTGGAAGGAAATCAGGGAGGAGAGAGGAGGAAGTTGTGTGGTAAGGAAATGTGTGTGTTGTATGTGCATGCATGCATCACTTACACATATGTGCATACTTGAGTATGTGCATGCGTTCTTGATTGCACAGTTAGTGTGTGTGTACTGATTGTGAAGTGATTCCCCTCACATGTCCTCTCAGTGTTGTGATTACTGCACAGCTGGCCTGGCATGGTGCTACTCTGGCTGCTGGCCACTGTCATATCCTTACATTTCTACACCACGGGGGAAGAGATATGGCATGTTTGAACAGACGTGTGGTTATAAAACCTACTCAAGTGTTAACATAAATAATGACACACTGCCTTTTCAGAAATGAAACAACAAATGTAATTCCTAAACAAAAATAAATACATAACATATACATTCAACTTATTTCATCAGCAAAAAATAATTTCCCCTCCTCTACAAAACAAAGCGCTCCTTCGTAGGCCCACTTCTCCTCAAATAATAGGAGATCTTTTACAGCTGAAAAGAACTCAAAATCTACTTTTATTCTTGCTTTCACTAATCCTTTAAAAACACATCTTACATCCTGCCCATATCCCATTTCTATCTTATGTTTCCTACTCAGAAAAATTGACATCTTAGCTTGTCCCAAAATAAAATTTAACATTTGACATTTTCTTTTCTGTTGTTTACTATATTGAAACCCCAAAATAAAAACAGTGTTATTGAAAAACTCCCCTACAGCTTGAAACAAAGATTCCAGCATTTCCAATAGAGGTTTTATCCTCTCACACTCCATAAAACAGTGAAAAATGGTTTCTCTTATATTACAAAAAGGACATCCATCTCTAACATCTGAGTTAATAACAGATACAAAAGCATTAACTGCAATGATGCCATGTAAAACCCTCCATTGCATATCACCAGTACCCTTTTGTAACGGTGGCTTGTACAGTGCTCTCCATGCTGGCTTTACCTTGTCATCAATGCCCAATTTTACCCTCCATGGAGTGTCTTTTCTATTTTTCAATGTATCTTTATTCAACACCTTGACACACCCCCTATACAAGTCCTTCCCATTCACCTCATCCAAACCCACCTCCTCCAACCCTCTCAAATCCAGCAATAACGCCTTTCTTTCTGACTCTGGGATATTTGGTGTAATCCCTAGTTTTGGAAATGAGACGTCTTCATCTTGCACCTTCTTCTTGTGGCTACTAAGCACCCCATTCTTCTGCTGACAGAGCCTTCCTACAGCTCCCCAGCATTTGTCCGACAATCCTTTCCGACCTCATCCCCAAATGTTCTGCCACCCGTCTTCCATCCATTAAGGCGGGCCCAGCCATGGCCATTAACTGTCTTAAGGTGATGATTTTCCCCTTCAACAGAATCTTGGAGAAATGATATTTATCCCAAAAGAAATCCACAATAATTGCCTGTATCTTAGCCAGAAGGCCAGATGGTGGTTCTAAAACTGACAACCGATGCCACAGGCAATCACATTGTTAACTATAATAGTGAGCCCCCTATATGACATACAAGATAATAACCAGCGCCATCTCCTCATCCTCCCTTCCACCATTTCAACCGCCCCACACCAATTTTTTCCATAGTCCCCTCATCTCCTAGGTACACTCCGAGATACTTAAAACCTCCCTTACACCATTCTAGCCCCCCTGGCAAAGCCATGATCCCTCCAGACCATTCTCCAATCTGTAAAGCACAACTCTTTTCCCAATTTACCTTTGCAGAGGATATTCCCCTAAAACGATCAACCATTAGACTCAAGCTATCCACCTCCGCTTGATTTTTCACTAGCACAACTACATCATCAGCATAGGCTGAGAGACGAATAGGAGGAATATCCTCTGAAAGGCACACCCCTGCAATGTGACTTCTAATGCTATTTACTAGTGGCTCTATAGCAATGGCATATCACATTCCTGACATAGAACATCCCTGCCTAATACCTCTACACACTTTAAAAGGAGCACTCAAACCACCGTTAACTTTCAATACACTTTCAATGTCACCATATATCACCTTTATCATGGCAATAAAACCAGAGCTGAACCCAAATGCCTCAAGCGTGTGCCATAAATATTGATGTTCAACTCGGTCAAATGCCTTTTCCTGATCAATTGAAATTAGACCAGCATCCAACCCAATAGCCCTAGAGACGTTCAAAACATCACGAATCAGAGAAATGTTATCCCCTATCTGCCTGCCAGGAACACAGTAGGACTGTGTGTATGATTTGCCCCATCACCTCCCTCAGCCTGTTGGACAAAGCCTTTGACAATATCTTATAATCAGTGCACAATAAAGCCACCGGCCTCCAGTTCTTCACCTCCATCGGGTCACCCTTTTTGGGCAGTAGGGTGAGGACAGCCCTTCTGCAGCTTATTGGTAGTAACCCTCCGGTTAAACTATCATTAGCTACTTCTAACCAATCCTCTCCCAACATAGCCCAAAAAGACTTAAAAAACGGGAAGCCCATCAATGCCTGGTGCCCTTCCATTTTCCATGCCTTTTAATGCAGTGTATAAATCCTGCAAAGACAATGGTTGCTCAAGCTCAACCTGAGCTTCTGCAGCCACCTTTGGGAGCCCATCAAAGAACTGCTGTGTCACTGTTTTATCCTCTTTGTACTCACACTTGTAGAGCTCAGCATAGAACTCTACTGTCCTCTTTCTAATTTCACTAGGGCTAGTGAGCTCTTGTCCAAAAGCTGATTTGAGACAATGAATCATTTTTCTTTGTCCATTCTTTTTCTCTAACCCAAAGAAAAATTTGGATAAGGCATCCATTTCAGATATTCCCTGAAACTTACTTCTCACCAGTGCCCCCTGTGCTCTGATACCCAGCAGGTCTGCCAATGCAGCTTTTCTCCTCTTGAGGGCCTGAGTATGGCCTCAATCTCCTGTGGTCTCAACCAACGTCATGAGTTCCACTATTTCAATCTCTAGGGCTTTCATTGATCTGGTGATATCCTTGGATTTTCCCTATATCCCACCACTGTTGAAGGGATACAAAACTGGCCTTTTGAGACCTCCACCTCTCCCAGAAAAAAACTGAAACAGTCCCTGAAGTGAGCATCACTCAATAAAGTTATATTAAAATGCCAGTATGCGCTTTTGAGTTTTACATCGTTAATGAACACCACCTCTGTTATTAAACAATGATCAGATAATCCCACTGGAGTTATCACACTTGATTTACAGACCTGAGATTGATGCTCAAAAACATAAAACCTATCTAACCTGGCCATAGAGATGATGTTCTCTCTCACATGCGCCCAGGTGTACTGCCTTGTTCCTCCATGTTGACTCCGCCAAATATCACACAGTTCATGTGTTACAATGAGGCGTTTTAAAAAAGTCCTTGAGGCTATATGAGGTTCTTGGTGATTTCTATCTAAATCACTAACTGTGCAGTTAAAATTCCCAGCAATAAATAAATAATCTTCTTTGTTACATTTCTCAATGGTATTTGATAATG
>NC_060176.1:13597539-13612539 GCF_021184085.1 Oncorhynchus gorbuscha
AGATTTGACATGAGTCCTCAGGTCCTCAAAATGTTCTACAGATGCACCATTGAGAGCATCCTGGTTGCATCACTTCCAGATACGGCAACTGCTCGGCCTCTGACCGCAAGGCACTACAGAGGGTAATACGTACGGCCCAGTACATCACTGGGACCAAGCTTCCTGCCTTCCAAGACCTCTATACCAGGTGGTGTCAGGGGAAGGCTCTAAAAATTGTCGGACTCCAGCCACCCATGTCATAGACTGTTCTCTCTGCTACCGCACGGCAAGCGGTACCAGAGCACAAAGTCTAGGTCCAAGAGGCTTCTAAACAGCTTCTACCCCCAAGCCATAAGACTCCTGGACAGCTAATCAAATGGCTACCCAGACTATTTGCATTGCCCCCCCCCCCTCTATATCCCTCTCCATATCCCTCTCTGTATTCCTCTCTGTATCCTCTCTTTGTTCATCTCTATATCCTCTCTATGTTCCTCTCTATATCCTCTCTATAGCCTCTCTGTATCCTCTCTGTATCCTCTCTATGTTCCTCTCTATATCCTCTCTATATCTTCTCTATATCCTCTCTATATCCTCTCTATGTTCTTCTCTATATCCTCTCTATATCCTCTCTATGTTCCTCTCTATATCCTCTCTATAGCCTCTCTGTATCCTCTCTATGTTTCTCTCTATATCCTCTCTATATCTTCTCTATATCCTCTCTATATCCTCTCTATGTTCTTCTCTATATCCTCTCTATATCTTCTCTATATCCTCTCTATATCCTCTCTATGCTCTTCTCTATATCATCTCTATATCTTCTCTATATCCTCTCTATATCCTCTCTATATCTTCTCTATATCCTCTCTATATCCCTCTCTATATCCTCTCTATATACTCTCTATATCCCCCTCTATATCCTCTCTATAGCCTCTCTGTATCCTCTCTGTATTCCTCTCTGTATCATATCTATAACCTCTCTATAACCTCTCATTATCCCCTCTATATCCTCTCTATATACTCTCTATATCCCTCTCTATATCCTCTCTGTATCGCCTCTATATCCTCTCTATATCCCTCTCTGTATTCCTCTCTGTATCCTCTTTGTATCCCTCTCCATATCCCTCTCTATATCCTCTCTATATCCTCTCTGTATTCCTCTCTGTATCCTCTCTATATCATCTCTATATCCCTCTCTATATCCTTTCTATGTTCCTCTCTATAGCCTCTCTGTATCCTCTCTATATCTTCTCTATATCATCTCTATATCCCTCTCTATATCCTTTCTATGTTCCTCTCTATAACCTCTGTATCCTCTCTATATCTTCTCTATATAATCTCTATATCCCTCTCTATATCCTTTCTATGTTCCTCTCTATATCCTCTCTATAGCCTCTCTGTATCCTCTCTGTATCCTCTCTATGTTCCTCTCTATATCCTCTCTATAGCCTCTCTGTATCCTCTCTGTATCCTCTCTATGTTCCTCTCTATATCCTCTCTATATCCCTCTCTATATCCTCACTATATCCTCTCTATATCTTCTCTATATCCTCTCTATATCCTCTCTATGTTCTTCTCTATATCCTCTCTATATCCTCTCTATATCTTCTCTATATCCTCTCTATATCCCTCTCTATATCCTCTCTATATACTCTCTATATCCCTCTCTATATCCTCTCTATATCCTCTCTGTATTCCTCTTTGTATCCCTCTCTATGTCCTCTCTGTATCTTCTCTATATCTTCTCTATATCCTCTCTATATCCCTCTCTGTATTCCTCTCTGTATCCTCTCTATAACCTCTCTGTATTCCTCTCTGTATCCTCTCTATATCCTCTCTGTATTCCTCTTTGTATCCCTCTCTATGTCCTCTCTGTATCTTCTCTATATCTTCTCTATATCCTCTCTATATCCCTCTCTGTATTCCTCTCTGTATCCTCTCTATAACCTCTCTGTATCCTCTCTGTATCCTCTTTGTATCCCTCTCTATGTCCTCTCTGTATCTTCTCTATATCCCTCTCTATATCCTCTCTATATCCTCTCTAAATCCTCTCTATATCCTCTCTGTATCCTCTTTGTATCCCTCTCTATGTCCTCTCTGTATCTTCTCTATATCCCTCTCTATATTCTCTCTATATCCTCTCTAAATCCTCTCTATATCCTCTTTGTATCCCTCTCTATGTCCTCTCTATATCCTCTCTAAATCCTCTCTATATCCTCTTTGTATCCCTCTCTATATCCTCTCTATATCCTCTCTAAATCCTCTCTATATCCTCTCTGTATCCTCTTTGTATCACTCTCTATGTCCTCTCTGTATCTTCTCTATATCCCTCTCTATATCCCCTCTATATCCTCTCTAAATCCTCTCTATATCCTCTTTGTATCCCTCTCTATATCCTCTCTATATCCTCTCTAAATCCTCTCTATATCCTCTCTGTATCCTCTTTGTATCACTCTCTATGTCCTCTCTGTATCTTCTCTATATCCCTCTCTATATCCCCTCTATATCCTCTCTAAATCCTCTCTATATCCTCTCTATATCCTCTCTAAATCCTCTCTATATCCTCTTTGTATCCCTCTCTATATCCTCTCTATATCCTCTCTGTATCCTCTCTATATCCTCTCTGTATCCTCTTTGTATCCCTCTCTATGTCCTCTCTGTATCTTCTCTATATCCCTCTCTATATCCTCTCTATATCCTCTCTAAATCCTCTCTATATCCTCTTTGTATCCCTCTCTATGTCCTCTCTATATCCTCTCTAAATCCTCTCTATATCCTCTTTGTATCCCTCTATATCCTCTCTATATCCTCTCTAAATCCTCTCTAAATCCTCTCTATATGCCTCTCTGTATTCCTCTCTGTATCCTCTCTGTATTCCTCTCTGTATTCCTCTCTGTATTCTCCTGCTCTCGCTATGCTTCCCTGGCATAGGAGGCTGGTGAGGGGAGGACAGATCATAATAATGAATGGAATAAAATAAATACAATATTATTAAAACACATAGAAGCCATGTGTTTGGTGTGTTTGATATCATTCCATTAATTCTGTTCTAGCCATTACTATAAGCCCATCATCCTAAATGAAGGTGCCACCAGCCACCAGTGTGCCGTGGCTAGCCTTATGCTCTCAACCTGTTAAACACCAAATTACTGGCATCCAACATCTCATTTCATTATCATTACATTTCTACAACTAATGTTGTTCCTCACACTGCCTGGCCACAGAGGGGCAGTATAGAGCTCAGTCTCTCATCTCACTAAGCCCATCAAACAAAGCAGGAGGGAAGAAGGAGAGGCACTAATACCCAAACAAACACAGGCTTTACACATGTGGTTTGAATTAGACAGCCACACAGCAGTTGGCTAGAGTTCTACCACACACACCAATGCCTGGACAATAAGGTGTCTAAATAGTTCCATGTTGTGTCATACTGGGCTGGTATTTCAGCAGCATCTGGTATTGTATGATTTCTGATGCTGCTATTACACCCCACTGCCAGCACCGAACACACACTCCTAACACATACACTGCCCGGTCGTAACACACACTCACTGCTCTCTCTGTCCTCACCTAGCTCTTAGTGAAGTGTCATGGTGGTGTGAATAATACATGTATCTCGTCCCCCTCTTCCCCCACCCCTCTACCTCTCCCCCCTCTTCCTCTTCCTCTCCCCTCCTCTCCACTCTCCTCTCCACCCCTCCTCTCCCTCCCCTCCCCACCCTCTCTCCATCATGTCAGATCAGGCCTACACACAGGGAAGATTACATTACAGTCATGTCCCGTTCAGCAGTGGCCATTGATATATCTTTCCTCTCTCTCTCTCTCTCTCTCTCTCTCTCTCTCTCTCTCTCTCTCTCTCTCTCTCTCTCTCTCTCTCTCTCTCTCTCTCTCTCTCTCTCTCTCTCCCTCTCTCTCTCTCTCTCTCTCTCTCTCTCTCTCTCTCTCTCTCTCTCTCTCTCTCTCTCTCTCTCTCTCTCTCTCTCTCTCTCTCTCTCTCTCTCTCTCTCTCTCTCTCTCTCTCTCTCTCTCTCTCTCTCTCTCTCTCTCTCTCTCTCTCTCTCCTTCTCTCTCTCTCTATAGATACAGTAGAGCAGTATTAACATCATTACCCCACTGGCTTCATTCTTATAAATGTGACATGGGTTCAGGGATAATGCGACCCTGGCATAATGTGATCACTGTCCACTAAATGAATTACAGTTCTCTCTAAAAGCAACCAGCAGACTCTGCTAACTCTGAAAGAGAGAGAGAGAGAGAGAGAGCAAGTGTGTGTTTGTATGCATGCGCAGGTGTGTGGGTTTGTTTGCAAGTGCATTTGTGCACCAGTGTGTGTAATTTAGAGGTTGACTGATTCATCGGAATGGACGATTAATTAGGGCCGATTTCAAGTTTTCATAACAATCTGTATTTTTGGACACCGATTTGGCCGATTTAAAATAAAATAAAATACACCTTTATTTAACTGGGAAAGTCAGTTAAGAACACATTCTTATTTTCAATGAAGGCCTAGGAACGGTGGGTTAACTGACTCGTTCAGGGGCAAAACGACATATTTCTACCTTGTCAGCTCCGGGATTCAATCTTGCAACCTTACAGTTAACTAGTCCAACGCTCTAACCACCTGCCTCTCATTGCACTCCACGAGGAGCCTGCCTGTCACGCGAATTCAGTAAGAAGCCAAGGTAAGTTGCTAGCTAGCATTAAACTGCATATTTAGCTAAAAGAAATCCAGGTTAGCAGGCAATATTAACCAGGTGAAATTGTGTCACTTCTCTTGCGTTCATTGCACACAGAGTCAGGGTATATGCAACAGTTTGGGCTGCCTGGCTCATTGCGAACTATTTTGCATTTTCGGTCCGACTCTCATTCGACGAACGAACGCGGTTACAGAATCACCCCACCACACACGGACCGAGTGGCGTGGTTACAGGCAGCGACAGCAGGAGCAGCGAAAGGAGGCACTTACGAGAGCTGAGAGACGCTGTTATGAGGACGTTATGGACAGCAGAAGTATGGAGTATACGACGTGGGATGAAATAGACAGGTGGTCGGTCGACACAGAGAGAGTGCCGGAGCCCGTCTGGGATTCGCTGGAGCAGTGCGA
The DNA here is from genome assembly GCF_021184085.1 of Oncorhynchus gorbuscha. Lineage (NCBI taxonomy): Eukaryota > Metazoa > Chordata > Actinopteri > Salmoniformes > Salmonidae > Oncorhynchus > Oncorhynchus gorbuscha. Next base: position 13,602,620 of record NC_060176.1, read on the forward strand.
AGAGGGTTATAGGAGAATGGAGTTGGAGAGGCAATCACGACGGCGCAGAGGAAAGCCCGTGAGTCAGCCCCAAAAATGTATTGGGGGGGTGGCTCAGAGGGAGAGTGGCTGAGTCAGGAGACAGACCTGAGCCAACTCTCCTTGTTAATCGTGAGGAGCCAAGGAGGAGACCAGAACCAGAGCCGGTGTTAGAGGTGAGCGAAGCAGGTGAGCGAAGCAGAGACTGTGAAGGAGTTAATGGGGAAAGTGGAGTGGGGAGTAATGAGGGAGTTGCTAGATTCGTTGCTAGATTCGTCCGACGAAGCGTGTCGGGGATTTGATGGCACCTGGGTCAGCGCTCCATACTCGTCCTGAGGTGCGTGTTAGTCGGCTGATGAAGTTGGTGCCAGCCTCACGCACCAGGCCTCCTGTGCACATCCCTAGCCTTGCACGTCCTGTGCCAACACTGCTCTCAAGATCTCCAGTACGCCTTCACGGTCTAGCCCATCCTGTGCCACCTCCACACACCAGCCCTCCGGTGGCAGCTCCCCGCACCAGGCTTCCGGTGCGTGTCTTCGGCCCAGTACCACCAGTGCCAGCACCACGCATCAGGCCTACAGTGCGCCTCGCCTCTCCTGCGCTGCCGGAGCCTCCCGCCTGTTCAGCGCTATCAGAGCCTTCCTCCTCTACAGCGCTGCTGGAGTCTCCTGTCTGTTCAGCGCTATCAGAGCCTTTCTCCTCTACAGCGCTGCCGGAGCCTCCTGCCTGTTCGGAGCAGCCTGAGCTGCCAGTCTGCATGAAGCAGCCAGAGCTGTCAGTCTGCAAGGAGCTGTCAGTCTGCAAGGAGCTGCCAGTCTGCAAGGAGCTGTCAGTCTGCATGGAGCAGCCAGAGCTGTCAGTCTGCATGAAGCAGCCAGAGCTGTCAGTCTGCATGAAGCAGCCAGAGATGTCAGTCTACATGAAGCAGCCAGAGCTGTCAGTCTACATGAAGCAGCCAGAGCTGTCAGTCTGCAAGGAGCTGCCAGCCTGCATGGAGCAGTCAGAGCTGTCAGTCTACATGAAGCAGCCAGAGCTGCCAGTCTGCAAGGAGCTGCCAGTCTGCAAGGAGCTGCCAGTCTGCAAAGAGCTGTCAGTCTACACGATTCTTCCAGATCTGCCAGTCAACCAGTCTCTTCCAGATCTGTCAGTCAACCAGAATCTTCCAGATCCGCCAGCCAGCCAGGATCTACCGGAGCCTACTACCTGCCTGAGCTTCATCTCAGTACTGGGCATCCTCTCAGTACTGGGCTTTCTAGTACTGGGCTTTCTCCCCTCAGTCCCGAGCTGCCCCTCAGTCCCGAGCTGCCCCTTCCCGAGCTGCCCCTCAGTCCCGGCTGCCCCTCAGTCCCCCCCTCAGTCCCGAGCTGCCCCTCAGTCCCGAGCTGCCTCAGTCCCGAGCTGCCCCTTAGTCCCGAGCTGCCCCTCAGTCCCGAGCTGCCCCAGTTCAGTGCGGTTCTGGGTGAGGCCATGGTCATGGTCGGAGGAGGGAGGATTATCCCAGGACGCGAAGGGGAGGAACTATGACATTAATGGAGTGGGGTCCACGTCCCGAGCCGGAACCGCCACCATGGACAGACGCCCACCCGGACCCTCCCTATGGTTGTGAGGTGCGTCCGGGAGTCCGCACCTTAGGGGGGGGTTCTGTCACGCCTTGGTCATAGTGTTTTGTGTTTTGCCTGGCTCATTGCGAACTATTTTGCCTGAAATGTACGTAATTAGGACATAACATTGAAGGTTTGTCACGCCATGGTCATAGTGTTTTGTGTTTTCGTTATATATTTGGTCAGGCCAGGGTGTGACATGGGTTTATATGTGGTGTTTCGTATTGGGGTTTTGTAGGCATTGGGATTGCAGCTGAGTAGGGGTGTAGCTTAGGTTGGCTGCCTGAGGCGGTTCTCAATCAGAGTCAGGTGATTCTCGTTGTCTCTGATTGGAAACCGTATTTAGGTAGCCTGGGTTTCACTGTGTATTTTGTGGGTGATTGTTCCTGTCTCTGTGTAGTGTTCACCAGATAGGCTGTAATTAGGTTTTCACGTTCCGTTTGTTGTTTTGTATTTGTATAAGTTATTTCATGTATCGCGATTCATTCATTAAAGAACATGAGTAACAACCACGCTGCATTTCGGTCCGACTCTCATTCGACGAACGAACGCCGTTACAAGGTTGTGCAATGTAACAAGAATATTTAAACTTAGGGATGCCACCCGTTAGATAAAATACTGAACGGTTCCGTATTTCACTGAAATAATAAACGTTTTGTTATCAAAATGATAGTTTCTGGATTCGACCATATTAATGACCAAAGACTCATATTTCTGTGTGTTATTATGTTATAATTAAGTCTATGATTTGATATTTGATAGAGCAGTCTGACTGAGCGATGGTAGGCACCAGCAGGCTCGTAAGCATTCATTCAAACAAGCACTTTCGTTCGTTTTGCCAGCAGTTCTTTGCTGTGCTTCAAGCATTGAGCTGTTTATGACTTCAAGCCTATCAACTCCCGAGATTATGCTGGTGTAATCAATGTGAATGGCTAGCTAGTTAGAAGGGAGCGCGCAGATAGCGTTTCAAACATCACTCACTCTGAGACTTGGAGTAGTTGTTCCCCTTGCTCTGCAAGGAGCTGCCAGTCTGCAAAGAGCTGTCAGTCTACACGATTCTTCCAGATCTGCCAGTCAACCAGTCTCTTCCAGATCTGTCAGTCAACCAGAATCTTCCAGATCCGCCAGCCAGCCAGGATCTACCGGAGCCTACTACCTGCCTGAGCTTCATCTCAGTACTGGGCTTCCTCTCAGTACTGGGCTTTCTCTCAGTACTGAGCTTCCCCTCAGTCCCGGGCTTCCCCTTTGTGGAGCGATGTGTAACGCTGCTTCGAGGGTGGCTGTTGTCGATGTGTTCCTGGTTCGAGCCCAGGTAGGGGTGAGGAGAGGGACGGAAGCTATACTGTTACACTGGCAATACTAAATTGCCAATAAGAACATCCAATAGCCAAAGGTATATGAAATACAAATGATATAGAGAGAAATAGTCCTATAAATACTATAACTACAACCTAAAACCTTACCTTGGAATATTGAAATCTCATGTTAAAAGGAACCACCAGCTTTCATATGTTCTCATGTTCTGAGCAAGGAACGGAAACGTTAGCTTTCTTACATGGCACAAATTGCACTTTTACTTTCTTATCCAACACTTTGTTTTTGCATTATTTAAATCAAATTGAACATGTTTCATTATTTATTTGAGGCTAAATTGATTTTTATTGATATACTATATTAAGTTAAAATAAGTGTTCATTCAGTATTGTTGTAATTGTCATTATTACAAATACATTTGAAAAAATCATCCGATTAATCAGTATCGGCTTTTTTTTGGTCCTCCAATAATCGGCATCGGCGTTGAAAAATCCTAATTGGTCGACCTCTAGTGTAAATACATGTGCATACTGTATGTGCAGCAGTGTGGAGGCCTGGCCAGGCTCAGGGGGGATTGGGGCTGATGTGGCCTGGGTGAGACACCGTGCTCCTGGGGCCTCCCCGGCTCCAGCCTGGCTGATAGGGACCAGCTGGGAGGGAGAACAGGACCCACATCACTCTCCCAGCCACAAATATTTAGTTAACTCTTTATCTTAATTCCTCTCTCCTTACCCTCCTTATTGTTTATCCTAGATTTGTGGATCACCTTCCTTTTAAACACTCATGGATATAAGGACACAAGCATACGTGTGCACACACACACACACACACATGGTCTCTTCGGGGGTCAGCATCCTTGAAGAGGAGTTATGATGGTGGCGTGGAGTTAATTAGCCGCCAGCAGTTGTCGTGTTGATGTGATGGTGAGGTGCAATTAATTACGTAGCTAGAGAGAAAGAGAGAGGGGAGAGGGGAAGAGGGTGAGAGAGAGATAGAGAGAGAGAGATCGAGATATCCTACCAGTCCTTTAATCCTGTGATCTTGATCTTAGATGAGTTTCTTCTAATGGGAAATAATGAGAATAAATTAACCACGTAGGACAATGTTTTGTCCTTTATGTTCTCTCTCTCTCTCCCTCTCTTTCTCTCTCTCTCTCTCTCTCTCTCTCTCTCTCTCTCTCTCTCTCTCTCTCTCTCTCTCTCTCTCTCTCTCTCTCTCTCTCTCTCTCTCTCTCTCCCTCTCTCTCCCTCTCTCTCGCTCTTCTCCATAATCTCTCTCTCTCGCTCTTTACATCCATAATCTCTCTCTCTCTCTTTACATCCATAATGTCTCTCTCTCTCTCTCTTTACATCCATAATGTCTCTCTCTCTCTCTCATTACATCCATAATGTCTCTCTCTCTCTCTTTACATACATAATCTCTCTCTCTCTCTCTCTCTTTACATACATAATGTCTCTCTCTCTCTCTCTCTCTCTCTCTCTCTCTCTCTCTCTACATCCATAATGTATCTCTCTCACTCTCTCTCTCTCTCTTTACATCCATAATGTCTCTCTCTCTCTCTCTTTACATCCATAATGTCTCTCTCTCTCTCTCTCTCTCTCTCTTTACATCCATAATGTCTCTCTCTCTCTCTCTCTTTACATCCATAATGTCTCTCTCTCTCTCTTTACATCCATAATGTCTCTCTCTCTCTCTATACATCCATAGTCTCTCTCTCTCTTTACATCCATAATGTCTCTCTCTCTCTTTACATCCATAATGTCTCTCTCTCTCTTTACATACATAATCTCTCTCTCTCTCTCTTTACTTCCATAATGTCTCTCTCTCTCTCTCTCTCTCTCTCTCTCTCTCTCTCTCTCTCTCTCTCTCTCTCTCTCTCTTTACATCCATAATCTCTCTCTCTCTCTCTTTACATCCATAATCTCTCTCTCTCTCTCTTTACATCCATAATGTCTCTCTCTCTATACATCCATAATGTCTCTCTCTCTCTTTACATCCATAATGTCTCTCTCTCTCTCTCTCTCTCTCTTTACATCCATAATGTCTCTCTCTCTCTCTCTCTCTCTCTCTCTCTCTCTCTCTCTCTCTCTCTCTCTCTTCTCTTTACATCCATAATGTCTCTCTCTCTCTCTCTCTCTTTACATCCATAATGTCTCTCTCTCTCTCTCTCTCCTCTACATGCATAATGTCTCTCTCTCTCTCTCTTTACATCCATAATGTCTCTCTCTCTCTTTACATCCATAATGTCTCTCTCTCTCTTTACATCCATAATCTCTCTCTCTCTCTCTCACTCTCTCTCTCTCTTTACATCCATAATGTCTCTCTCTCTCTTTACATCCATAATGTCTCTCTCTCTCTCTTTACATCCATAATGTCTCTCTCTCTCTTTACATCCATAATGTCTCTCTCTCTCTCTCTCTCTCTCTTTTACATCCATAATGTCTCTCTCTCTCTTTACATCCATAATGTCTCTCTCTCTCTCTTTACATCCATAATGTCTCTCTCTCTCTTTACATCCATAATGTCTCTCTCTCTCTCTTTACATCCATAATGTCTTTACATCCATAATGTCTCTCTCTCTCTCTCTTTACATCCATAATGTCTCTCTCTCTCTCTCTCTCTCTTTACATCCATAATGTCTCTCTCTCTCTTTACATCCATAATGTCTCTCTCTCTCTTTACATCCATAATGTCTCTCTCTCTCTCTCTCTTTACATCGATAATCTCTCTCTCTCTCTCTCTCTCTCTCTCTCTCTCTCTCTCTCTTTCTTTACATCCATAATATATCTCTCTCTCTCTACATCCATAATGTCTCTCTCTCATTACATCCATGTCTCTCTCTCCCTCTACATCCATAATCTCTCTCTCTCTCTCTTTACATCCATAATGTCTCTCTCTCTCTCTTTACATCCATAATGTCTCTCTCTCTATCTCTCTTTACATCCATAATGTCTCTCTCTCTCTTTACATCCATAATGTCTCTCTCTCTCTCTACATCCATAATGTCTCTCTCTCTATCTCTCTTTACATCCATAATGTCTCTCTCTCTCTCTTTACATCCATAATGTCTCTCTCTCTCTCTCTTTACATCCATAATGTCTCTCTCTCTTTACATCCATAATGTCTCTCTCTCTCTTTACGTCCATAATGTCTCTCTTTGTCCTGATTTACATCCATAATGTCTCTCTCTCTCTCTCCCTCGTTACATCCCCTATTTCATGTCCAGACTATAGTCCCACTCTCATCCACAGTTCCATCAGAGTCAGTGATGTCATTCACTGTGTTTTGTACTAGAACATGTTGTAGGCTATATCCTACCACGTAGCACACAATGTGTAGTTTAGAGTGACCCAGGGTTTGAACTGACATCACTAATAACGTTTATCTATAGCATATACTGTGTATACAGGGCCTTCGGAAAGTATTGAGAGCCCTTGACTTTTTCCACATTTTGTTACGTTACAGCCTTATTCTAAAATTGATTCAATTGTTTTTTCCCCCTCGGCAATCTACACACAATTCCCCATAATGACAAAGCACAAACAGGTTTTCAGAAATGTTTGTTAATTTATTTTTTTAAATTACAAAAATCTGAAATATCACATTTACATAAGTATTCAGACCCTTTACTCAGTACTTTGTTGAATGTGATAGGATCTGCAGAGAAGAATGGGAGAAACACCCCAAATACAGATGTGCCAAGCTTGTAGCGTCATACTCAAGAAGACTCGAGCGTGTAATCGCTGCACACCCGTATTTGGGGAGTTTCTCCCATTCTTCTCTGCAGATCCTATCACGTTCTGTCGGGTTAGATGGGGATCGTTGCTGCACAGCTATTTTCAGGTCCAGAGAGTAAGATCGAGTTCAAGTCCAGGCTCTGGCCATTCAAGAACTGTCAGAGACCCGAAGTGTCTCCTTTTACTTTCTTGTCTCCTTTTTCACTCCTTTTACTGAGGAGGGCCTGATTGGTGGAGTGCTGCAGAGATGGTTGTCCTTCTAGAAGGTTCTCCCAACTCCACAGAGGAACTCTAGACCTCTGTCAGAGTGACCATCAGGTTCCTGGTCACCTCTCTGACCAAGGCCTTTCTCCCCCGATTGCCCAGTTTGGCCGGGTGGCCAGCTCTAGGAAGAGTCTTGGCGGTTCCAAACTTCTTCTATTTAAGAATGATGAAGGGCACTGTGTTCTTGGGGACCTTCAATTCTGCAAGTTATGTATTGGTACCCTTCCCCAGATCTGTGACTCGACATAATCCTGTCTCGGAGCTCTACGGACAATTCCTTTGACATCATGGCTTGGTTTTTGCTCTGAGATGCACTGTCAACTGTGGAACCTTTATATAGACAGGTGTGTGCCTTTCCAAATCAAGTCCAATCAATTGAATTTACCACAGGTGGACTCCAATCAAGTTGTAGAAACATCTCAATGATGATCAATGGAAATATGATGCACCTGACCTCAATTTCTAGTCTCATAGCAAAGTGTCTGAATACATATGTAAATATGGTATTTCTGTTTTTTATTTTTGTAAAGATTTGCAACATTTCTAAAAATCACTTTGTCATTGTGGGTATTGTGTGTAGATTGTTGAGGAATTTTTTTTATTTAATCCATTTTAGAATAAGGCTGTAACTGTAACGACGTTCATCTGTTGTAAGAAGAGAGTCAGACCGAAATGCAGCATGTAGGTTACTCATGACTTTAATGAAAGTATCGCGGTACATGAAATAACTGATACAAGAAAACAACAAACGAAACGTGAAACTAATTACAGCCTATCTGGTGACTACAACACAGAGACAGGAACAAACACCCACAAAATACAAAGCGAAAGTCAGGCTGTCTAAATACGGTTCTCAATCAGAGACAACGACAAGCACCTGACTCTGATTGAGAATCGCCTCAGGCAGCCAAGCCTAACTAGACACACCCCTAATCAGCCGCGATCCCAAATATTACAAACCCCAATGCGAAACACAACATATAAACCCATGTCACACCCTGGCCTACCCAAACATATAACAAAAACACAAAATACAATGACCAAGGCGTGACAGTAACGTAACAAAATGTGGAAAAGTCAACTCTTTTCTACATTGTAGAATAATAGTGAAGACATCAAGATGTCATCAAGGCAAAGGGTGGTTACATTGAAGAATGTCAAATATATAATATATTTTGATTTGTTTAACACCTTTTTGGTTACTGCATGATTCCACTGTAGAAAATAGTAAAAATAAAGAAAGGCTGTTAGCCAATCAACATTCAGGGCTCGAACCTACCATTTTATAAAGGGAAATCATGCACGCTCTAGAATGCACTTGTCGCTAATCAGAAACAAGTATTCAACAATGCCATGATGTAAACTAGTATAACTAATAAATGATTGTGCTATATGGAACCTTGCCGTTCAGGATGTTCCCCCACCTTGTACATAGATGGCTATCTATCTATAGTAGATAGATACAGGCTATCAACATGTATAATGTACAGGTTACATACAGTCTTTCATCTCAGTCATAAAACAGTTTTACATAAAGAACAGTCAATAACATTCTGACCCAGTGGTGACCCACCGGCCAATCAGGGATCTGGAACTGTAACATGCATTATGTGTTATCACCCCACAGTACAGGATGTGCTATCACCCCACAGTACAGGATGTGTTATAACCCCACAGTACAGGATGTGTTATAACCCCACAGTACAGGATGTGTTATCACCCCACAGTACAGGATGTGTTATCACCCCACAGTACAGGATGTGCTATCACCCCACAGTACAGGATGTGTTATAACCCCACAGTACAGGATGTGTTATCACCCCACAGTACAGGATGTGTTATCACCCCACAGTACAGGATGTGTTATAACCCCACAGTACAGGATGTGTTATAACCCCACAGTACAGGATGTGTTATCACCCCACAGTACAGGATGTGTTATCACCCCACAGTACAGGATGTGTTATAACCCCACAGTACAGGGTGTGTTATAACCCCACAGCCCACAGTACAGGATGTGTTATAACCCCACAGTACAGGATGTGTTATCACCCCACAGTACAGGATGTGTTATAACCCCACAGCCCACAGTACAGGATGTGTTATAACCCCACAGTTCAGGATGTGTTATCACCCCACAGTACAGGATGTGTTATAACCCCACAGTACAGGATGTGTTATAACCCCACAGCCCACAGTACAGGATGTGTTATAACCCCACAGTACAGGATGTGTTATCACCCCACAGTACAGGATGTGTTATAACCCCACAGCCCACAGTACAGGATGTGCTATCACCCCGCAGTACAGGATGTGTTATCACCCCACAGTACAGGATGTGTTACCACCCCACAGTACAGGATGTGTTATAACCCCACAGTACAGGATGTGTTATAACCCCACAGTACAGGATGTGTTATAACCCCACAGTACAGGATGTGTTATAACCCCACAGTACAGGATGTGTTATAACCCCACAGTACAGAATGTGTTATCACCCCACAGTACAGGATGTGTTATCACCCCACAGTACAGGATGTGCTATCACCCCACAGTACAGGATGTGTTATCACCCCACAGTACAGGATGTGTTATCACCCCACAGTACAGGATGTGTTATCACCCCACAGTACAGGATGTGTTATCACCCCACAGTACAGGATGTGCTATCACCCCACAGTACAGGATGTGTTATCACCCCACAGTACAGGATGTGTTATAACCCCACAGTACAGGATGTGTTATCACCCCACAGTACAGGATGTGTTATAACCCCACAGTACAGGATGTGTTATCACCCCACATTACAGGATGTGCTATCACCCCACAGTACAGGATGTGTTATCACCCCACAGTACAGGATGAGTTATAACCCCACAGTACAGGATGTGTTATAACCCCACAGTACAGGATGTGTTATCACCCCACAGTACAGGATGTGTTATAACCCCACAGTACAGGATGTGTTATCACCCCACAGTACAGG
>NC_060176.1:13615039-13647539 GCF_021184085.1 Oncorhynchus gorbuscha
GTCAGCTAGCCGCATGCTAACACACACATGTACCCAGACACACACTTACATTGAAACATACAGTGGGCAACACATAAGTTGTGGGGTGAAGCAGGCACCTTGATCCAGCTAAACACCCCCCCTCCCTCCCACACACACACATGCATACACCTTTACCCCTCCTCCCTCCATGCATCCACCCCCCCCACACCACATGGTATAGATCTTTGGTTCAGTTATTTACAACCACCTGCCATGGCATTAATGACCAACACTCTCTTTTCCTCCCTCTGTCTCTGTCACTCTTTCTTTCCCCACCCTCCCTCCCTCGCTCTCTCCGCTCCCCTCCCCTCCCTCGTTCTTCCCCTTCAACTATCATTTAGCTTTACGAGGAGACCTAAAACAGGGTTGAAACACCCACTCCCCCTCTCCTCCTCCTCTCCTCTTTATGCCAGTGTTATTGATATCCTCCATAAGTCTGAGCTGCTGCTATATGCTCTGGTACTGAGAGAACCATGATGGATGATTAGAGGAGAGGAGGAGAGGGATAGGTGTGTGGGGGGGGGGGGGTGGGTGGGAGGAGGAGGAGGTATTAGAGGAGGAGAGGGATAGGTGTGTGGGGGTGGGTGGGAGGAGGAGGAGGTATTAGAGGAGGAGAGGGATAGGTGTGTGGGGGTGGGGGGTGGGTGGGAGGAGGAGGAGGTATTAGAGGAGGAGAGGGATAGGTGTGTGGGGGTGGGGGTGGGTGGGAGGAGGAGGAGGTATTAGAGGAGGAGAGGGATAGGTGTGTGGGGGGTGGGTGGGAGGAGGAGGGGGTATTCGAGGAGGAGAGGGATAGGTGTGTGGGGGTTGGCGGAGGGTGGGAGGAGGAGGGGGTATTAGAGGATGAGAGGGATAGGTGTGTGGGGGGTGGGGGGAGGACACCTCAAAAACATATTAATATTTAAAGTGTGTGTGTGTGTCTGCTGCTATAAACAGTAGGTCAGCCAAGATGTGTTAGTTTTATAGTGTCCTCCTCTTAGAGTGAGGTATGCTTGTGTTTATCTGTGTGCCTGCATGAGTGTGTGTGTTACCGTGCATGCATGTGCGTGCAGGTCTCTCACTTTTCTTTATCAAGTGAGGTGGGCGAGCACCCAGTGGCTTAACGAGCAGAGAGGGACTTTTGTTGTAGAATGTGGAGAGTTTGGGACTATAAGGTTCTGTCTGCAAAAATATGATTCTGAGATAATTGGCTTTGAAGTTCTGAAACCACATTGGTTTGAATAGTGTCAGTCATTTTATCTACTCTTCTTTTTTACACAACAACTGTAACGGCGTTCTTCGTTTGTCGAAAGAGAGTCGGACCGAAATGCAGCGTGGTGGTTACTCATGTCTTTAATGAAAAAAGGCGATACATGAAATAATGATACAAATACAAAAACAACAAACGGAACGTGAAAACCTAATACAGCCTGTCTGGTGAACAACTACACAGAGACAGGAACAATCACCCACGTAATACACAGTGAAACCCAGGCTACCTAAATATGGTTCCCAATCAGAGACAACGAGAATCACCTGACTCTGATTGAGAACCGCCTCAGGCAGCCAAACCTATGCTACACACACCCCTAATCAGCCACAATCCCAATGCCTACAAAAACCCCAATATGACAACACAATAAACCCATGTCACACCCTGGCCTGAACAAATTATTAACAAAAACACAAAATACTAAGACCAAGGCGTGACAGATCCCCCCCCCCCCTAAGGTGCGGACTCCCGGACGCACCTCAAAACCATAGGGAGGGTCCGGGTGGGCGTCTGTCCATGGTGGCGGCTCCGGTTCGGACGTGGACCCCACTCCATTAATGTCATAGTTCCTCCCCTTCGCGTCCTGGGATAATCCACCCTCGCCGCTGACCATGGCCTAATAGTCCTCACCCAGAACCCCACTGAACTGAGGGGCAGCTCATGACTGAGGGGCAGCTCGGGACTGAGGGGCAGCTCGGGACTGAGGGAGCTCGGGACTGAGGGAGCTCGGGACTGAGGGGAAGCTCGGGACTGAGGGGAAGCTCGGGACTGAGGAGCAGCTCGGGACTGAGGGGAAGCCCAGTACTGAGAGGAAGTCCAGTACTGAGAGGAAGCCCAGTACTGAGATGAAGCTCAGGCAGGTAGTAGGCTCCGGTAGATCCTGGCTGGCTGGCGGATCTGGAAGATTCTGGTTGACTGGCAGATCTGGAAGAATCTGGTTGACTGGCAGATCTAGAAGATCATGGCTGACTGGCGGATCTAGCTGCTCTATGCAGACTGACAGCTCTGGCTGCTCCATGCAGACTGGCAGCTCTGGCTGTTCCATGCAGATTGACAGCTCAGGCTGCTCCATGCAGACTGACAGCTCAGGCTGCTCCATGCAGGCTGGCAGCTCCTTGCAGACTGACAGCTCTGGCTGCTCCATGCAGGCTGACAGCTCCTTGCAGACTGACAGCTCCTTGCAGACTGGCAGCTCCTTGCAGACTGGCAGCTCCTTGCAGACTGACAGCTCTGGCTGCTTCATGCAGACTGGCAGCTCAGGCTGCTCCGAACAGGCAGGAGGCTCCGGCAGCGCTGTAGAGGAGGAAGGCTCTGATAGCGCTGAACAGGCGGGAGGCTCCGGCAGCGCAGGAGAGGCGAGGCGCACTGTAGGCCTGATGCGTGGTGCTGGCACTGGTGGTACTGGGCCGAGGACACGCACAGGAAGCCTGGTGCGGGGAGCTGCCACCGGAGGGCTGGTGTGTGGAGATGGCACAGGATGGGCTAGACCGTGAAGGAGTACTGGAGAGCCTGAGAGCAGGACTGGCACAGGACGTGCAAGGCTAGGTAGGTACACAGGAGGCCTAGTGCGTGAGGCTGGCACATTTTTCACCAGCCGACTAACACGCACCTCAGGACGAGTATGGAGCGCTGACCCAGGTGCCATCAAATCCCCGACACGCTCCGTTGGACGAATCTTGTACCTAAAGCACCAAGCTAGCAACTCCCTCATTACTCTCCACTCCACCTTCCCCATTAACTCCTTCACAGTCTCTGCTTCGCTCACCTCTAACACCGGCTCTGGTTCTGGTCTCCTCCTTGGCTCCTCACGATTAACAAGGAGAGTTGGCTCAGGTCTATCTCCAGACTCTGCCACTCTCCCTCTGCGCCCCCCCCCCCCCCCAATAAATTTTCGGGGCTGACTCACGGGTTTTCCAATGCGCTGTCGTGATTGCCTCTCCAACTCCATTCTCCTATAGCCCTCTTCGCACTGCTCCAGCGAATCCCAGACGGGCTCCGGCACTCTCTCTGGGTAGACCGCCCACCTGTCTATTTCATCCCACGTCGTATACTCCATGCTTCTGCTGTCCATAACGTCCTCCCTTCGCTGCTCCTGCTGTCGCTGCCTGTAACCACGCCACTCGGTCCGTGTGTGGTGGGTGATTCTGTAACGGCATTCTTCGTTTGTCGAAAGAGAGTCAGACCGAAATGCAGCGTGGTGGTTACTCATGTCTTTAATGAAAAAAGGCGATACATGAAATAATGATACAAATACAAAAACAACAAACGGAACGTGAAAACCTATTACAGCCTATCTGGTGAACACTACACAGAGACAGGAACAATCACCCATGAAATACACAGTGAAACCCCGGCTACCTAAATATGGTTCCCAATCAGAGACAACGAGAATCACCTGACTCTGATTGAGAACCGCCTCAGGCAGCCAAACCTATGCTACACACACCCCTAATCAGCCACAATCCCAATGCCTACAAAAACCCCAATATGACAACACAATAAACCCATGTCACACCCTGGCCTGAACAAATTATTAACAAAAACACAAAATACTACGACCAAGGCGTGACAACAACATGCATTGGGGTGTTTAGAGTACTACATAGGCAGAGAACATTGAACAGAACAAGGCTATGACAATAACTACATTTGGACAAAAATGCGGAAAGAACCTTGTAGTCCCAAACTCTCCATTTGTGTACTTGTGTGTTCCTGTTTCTGTGTACTTGTGTGTTCCTGTTTCTGTGTACTTGTGTGTTCATGTTTCTGTGTACTTGTGTGTTCCTGTTTCTGTGTACTTGTGTGTTCATGTTTCTGTGTACTTGTGTGTTCATGTTTCTGTGTACTTGTGTGTTCATGTTTCTGTGTACTTGTGTGTTCATGTTTTTGTGTACTTGTGTGTTCATGTTTCTGTGTACTTGAGTGTTCATGTTTCTGTGTACTTGTGTGTTCATGTTTCTGTGTACTTGTGTGTTCATGTTTCTGTGTACTTGTGTGTTCATGTTTTTGTGTACTTGTGTGTTCATGTTTCTGTGTACTTGAGTGTTCATGTTTCTGTGTACTTGTGTGTTCATGTTTCTGTGTACTTGTGCGTTCATGTTTCTGTGTACTTGTGTGTTCATGTTTCTGTGTACTTGTGTGTTCATGTTTCTGTGTACTTGTGTGTTCATGTTTCTGTGTACTTGTGTGTTCATGTTTCTGTGTACTTGTGTGTTCATGTTTCTGTGTACTTGTGCGTTCATGTTTCTGTGTACTTGTGTGTTCATGTTTCTGTGTACTTGTGTGTTCATGTTTCTGTGTACTTGTGTGTTCATGTTTCTGTGTACTTATATGTTCATGTGTCTGTGTACTTATATGTTCATGTTTCTGTGTACTTGTGTGTTCATGTTTCTGTGTACTTGTGTGTTCATGTTTCTGTGTACTTGTGTGTTCATGTTTCTGTGTACTTGTGTGTTCATGTTTCTGTGTACTTATATGTTCATGTTTCTGTGTACTTGTGTGTTTGTTTTAATCCATCAGAGCTGTTAGGAGCCATCAGCCACACACACACCCTGACGTGCAGAGAGACTGAACCGTGTGTGTGTTTGTCAGCAGCAGTGGATAACACCTGTGTCACGTTAGGGTGTGTTGAGGAACTGCTGTTAGTTGTGATAGCAGCACACTGTACACACACACACACACTGAGACAGCTGCTCATTTTAACACTACCCTCCCCCCTCATCCCTCATCACTTTAGAAGATCTTGACAGAAAGACATTCTGTTTTTGTGAAACTACACTTGTTGATTTGTATTTGTTTTGTGTGGGTTTTTTTGTGTGTGTGTGTGTGTTTGTGTGTGTGTATTCCTGTGTGTGCTCATCTCTGTGTGTGTGTGTGTGTGTTGCTGTGTCTTTTGATTGCTGTTTTTTTCTCTTCCTCTGGGGGATAATGAAAAGGTTTGTTTGATTAATTAATGCTGTTAGACATGAATGCAAATGATCAAAGGAACAGATTTGCATTTTATGTTTAATTATTAATGAGCTGAGTTAGCTATGCGAGTTAGGACACCTGTAAAGGCCCCCTCTGCTCCAGCTCTCTCTCTCTCTCTCTCTCTCTCTCTCTCTCTCTCTCTCTCTCTCTCTCTCTCTCTCTCTCTCTCTCTCTCTCACACACACACACACACACACACACACACACACACACACACACACACACACACACACACACACACACACACACACACACACACACACACACACACACACACACACACACACACACACACACACACACACACACACACACACACATTTGTGCCCTAACACACTGCTGTGTATACATTCACAAACACACCCAAACACACACACACCTACCTCCCACACACACCTACCTCACACACACACCTACCTCCCACACACACCACAGCCTCCTTCTCTAAAAAGGATGTGACCTGTTCTGTTTAACCAACCCCACGCCTCACCTCTTTCTTTAACAGGGGTGTGACCTGTTCTGTTTAACCAACCCCACACCTCACCTCTTTCTTTAACAGGGATGTGACCTGTTCTGTTTAACCAACCCCACACCTCACCTCTTTCTTTAACAGGGATTTGACCTGTTCTGTTTAACCAATCCCACACCTCACCTCTTTTTTTTAACAGGGATGTGACCTGTTCTGTTTAACCAACCCCACACCTCACCTCTTTCTTTAAAAGGGATTTGACCTGTTCTGTTTAACCAACCCCACACCTCACCTCTTTCTTTAACAGGGATTTGACCTGTTCTGTTTAACCAACCCCACGCCTCACCTCTTTTTTTAAGCCCTGTCATGCGCATGGGAAATAGTCATTCTGCGTTCAAAACATTATTGTTAGGTTGCTGTGAGGCCTGATTTCAAACATTATTAGATTAGGTTGCTGTGAGGTCTGAGTTCAAACATTATTAGATTAGGTTGCTGTGAGGTCTGAGTTCAAATGTTATTATTAGATTAGGTTGCTGTGAGGTCTGAGTTCAAATGTTATTATTAGATTAGGTTGCTGTGAGGTCTGAGTTCAAATGTTATTAGATTAGGTTGCTGTGAGGCCTGAGTTCAAATGTTATTATTAGATTAGGTTGCTGTGAGGTCTGAGTTCAAATGTTATTATTAGGTTAGGATGCTGTGAGGCCTGATTTCAAACATTATTAGATTAGGTTGCTGTGAGGCCTGATTTCAAACATTATTAGATTAGGTTGCTGTGAGGTCTGAGTTCAAACATTATTAGATTAGGTTGCTGTGAGGTCTGAGTTCAAATGTTATTATTAGGTTAGGTTGCTGTGAGGCCTGATTTCAAACAGTATTAGATTAGGTTGCTGTGAGGCCTGATTCCAAACATTATTAGATTAGGTTGCTGTGAGGTCTGAGTTCAAATATTATTATTAGGTTAGGTTGCTGTGAGGCCTGATTTCAAACATTATTAGATTAGGTTGCTGTGAGGCCTGAGTTTAAATGTTATTATTAGGTTAGGTTGCTGTGAGGCCTGATTTCAAACAATATTAGATTAGGTTGCTGTGAGGCCTGATTTCAAACATTATTAGATTAGGTTGCTGTGAGGCCTGATTTCAAACATTATTAGATTAGGTTGCTGTGAGGCCTGATTTCAAACATTATTAGATTAGGTTGCTGTGAGGAATGAGTTCAAACATTATTAGATTAGGTTGCTATGAGGCCTGAGTTCAAATGTTATTAGATTAGGTTGCTGTGAGGCCTGAGTTCAAACATTATTAGATTAGGTTGCTGTGAGGCCTGAGTTCAAACATTATTAGATTAGGTTGCTGTGAGGCCAGACTCAAATGTGATTATTAGGTTAGGTTGCTGTGAGGCCAGACTCAAATGTTATTATTAGATTAGGTTGCTGTGAGGCCAGACTCAAATGTTATTATTAGGTTAGGTTGCTGTGAGGCCAGACTCAAATGTTATTATTAGATTAGGTTGCTGTGAGGCCAGACTCAAATGTTATTATTAGATTAGGTTGCTGTGAGGCCAGACTCAAATGTTATTATTAGGTTAGGTTGCTGTGAGGCCAGACTCAAATGTTATTATTAGATTAGGTTGCTGTGAGGCCAGACTCAAATGTTATTATTAGATTAGGTTGCTGTGAGGCCAGAGTTCAAACATTATTATATTAGGTTGCTATGAGGCCTGAGTTCAAATGTTATTATTAGATTAGGTTGAATGTGAGGCCAGAGTTCAAATGTTATTATTAGGTTAGGTTGCTGTGAGGCCAGACTCAAATTTTATTATTAGATTAGGTTGCTGTGAGGCCAGACTCAAATGTTATTATTAGATTAGGTTGCTATGAGGCCTGAGTTCAAATGTTATTATTAAATTATGTTGCTGTGAGACCAGAGTTCAAATGTGATTATTAGGTTAGGTTGCTGTGAGGCCTGATTTCAAACATTATTAGATTAGGTTGCTGTGAGGCCTGATTTCAAACATTATTAGATTAGGTTGCTGTGAGGCCTGATTTCAAACATTATTAGATTAGGTTGCTGCGAGGCCTGAGTTCAAACATTATTAGATTAGGTTGCTGTGAGGCCTGATTTCAAACATTATTAGATTAGGTTGCTGTGAGGCCTGAGTTCAAACATTATTAGATTATGTTGCTGTGAAGCCTGAGTTTAATCATTATTAGATTAGGTTGCTATGAGGCCTGAGTTCAAATGTTATTAGATTAGGTTGCTGTGAGGCCTGAGTTCAAGCATTATTAGATTAGGTTGCTATGAGGCCTGAGTTCAAATGTTATTATTAGGTTAGGTTGCTGTGAGGCCTGAGTTCAAACATTATTAGATTAGGTTGCTGTGAGGCCTGAGTTCAAACATTATTAGATTAGGTTGCTGTGAGGCGATAGCTCAAATGTTATTATTAGATTAGGTTGCTGTGAGGCCAGACTCAAATGTTATTATTAGGTTAGGTTGCTGTGAGGCCTGATTTCAAACATTATTAGATTAGGTTGCTGTGAGGCGATAGCTCAAATGTTATTATTAGATTAGGTTGCTGTGAGGCCAGACTCAAATGTTATTATTAGGTTAGGTTGCTGTGAGGCCTGATTTCAAACATTATTAGATTAGGTTGCTGTGAGGCCTGATTTCAAACATTATTAGATTAGTTTGCTGTGAGGCCTGATTTCAAACATTATTAGATTAGGTTGCTGCGAGGCCTGAGTTCAAACATTATTAGATTAGGTTGCTGTGAAGCCTGAGTTCAAACATTATTAGATTAGGTTGCTATGAGGCCTGAGTTCAAACATTATTAGATTAGGTTGCTGTGAGGCCTGAGTTCAAACATTATTAGATTAGGTTGCTGTGAGACCAGAGTTCAAATGTTATTAGATTAGGTTGCTATGAGGCCTGAGTTCAAATTTTATTATTAGATTAGGTTGCTGTATGGCCTGAGTTCAAACATTATTAGATTAGGTTGCTATGAGGCCTGAGTTCAAATGTTATTATTTGATTAGGTTGCTGTGAGGCCTGATTTCAAACATTATTAGATTAGGTTGCTGTGAGACCAGAGTTCAAATGTTATTATTAGGTTAGGTTGCTGTGAGGCCTGATTTCAAACATTATTAGATTAGGTTGCTGTGAGGCCAGAGTTCAAATGTTATTATTAGGTTAGGTTGCTGTGAGGCCAGACTCAAATGTTATTATTAGATTAGGTTGCTGTGAGGCCAGACTCAAATGTTATTATTAGATTAGGTTGCTGTGAGGCCAGACTCAAATGTTATTATTAGATTAGGTTGCTGTGAGGCCAGAGTTCAAACATTATTATTAGGTTAGGTTGCTCTGAGGCCTGAGTTCAAATGTTATTAGATTAGGTTGCTGTGAGGCCTGATTTCAAATGTTATTAGATTAGGTTGCTCTGAGGCCTGAGTTCAAACGTTATTGTTAGGTTAGGTTAGTGTGAGGCCTGAGTTCAAATGTTATTATTAGATTAGGTTGCTGTGAGGTCTGAGTTCAAATGTTATTAGATTAGGTTGCTGTGAGGCCTGATTTCAAACATTATTAGATTAGGATGCTGTGAGGCCTGATTTCAAACATTATTAGATTAGGTTGCTGCGAGGCCTGAGTTCAAACATGATTAGATTATGTTGCTGTGAAGCCTGAGTTCAAACATTATTAGATTAGGTTGCTGTGAGGCCTGATTTCAAACATTATTAGATTAGGATGCTGTGAGGCCTGAGTTCAAACATTATTAGATTAGGTTGCTATGAGGCCTGAGTTCAAATGTTATTAGATTAGGTTGCTGTGAGGCCTGAGTTCAAATATTATTATTAGGTTAGGTTGCTGTCAGGCCAGAGTTCAAATGTTATTAGATTAGGTTGCTGTGAGGCCTGATTTCAAACATTATTAGATTAGGATGCTGTGAGGCCTGAGTTCAAACATTATTAGATTAGGTTGCTATGAGGCCTGAGTTCAAATGTTATCATTAGATTAGGTTGCTGCGAGGCCTGAGTTCAAACATGATTAGATTATGTTGCTGTGAAGCCTGAGTTCAAACATTATTAGATTAGGTTGCTATGAGGCCTGAGTTCAAATGTTATCATTAGATTAGGTTGCTGCGAGGCCTGAGTTCAAACATGATTAGATTATGTTGCTGTGAAGCCTGAGTTCAAACATTATTAGATTAGGTTGCTATGAGGCCTGAGTTCAAATGTTATTAGATTAGGTTGCTGTGAGGCCTGAGTTCAAACATTATTAGATTAGGTTGCTGTGAGGCCTGAGTTCAAACATTATTAGATTAGGTTGCTGTGAGGCCTGAGTTCAAATGTTATTATTAGGTTAGGTTGCTGTGAGGCCAGACTCAAATGTTATTATTAGATTAGGTTGCTGTGAGGCCAGAGTTCAAACATTATTATTAGATTAGGTTGCTGTGAGGCCTGAGTTCAAACATTATTATTAGATTAGGTTGCTGTGAGGCCTGAGTTCAAATGTTATTATTAGGTTAGGTTGCTGTGAGGCCAGACTCAAATGTTATTATTATATTAGGTTGCTGTGAGGCCAGAGTTCAAACATTATTATTAGATTAGGTTGCTGTGAGGCCAGAGTTCAAACATTATTATTATATTAGGTTGCTGTGAGGCCAGAGTTCAAACATTATTATTAGATTAGGTTGCTGTGAGGCCAGAGTTCAAACATTATTATTATATTAGGTTGCTGTGAGGCCTGATTTCAAACATTATTATTAGATTAGGTTGCTGTGAGGCCTGATTTCAAACATTATTAGATTAGGTTGCTGTGAGGCCAGAGTTCAAACATTATTATTAGAATAGGTTGCTGTGAGGCCAGAGTTCAAACATTATTATTACGTTAGGTTGCTGTGAGGCCTGAGTTCAAACATTATTAGATTGGGTTGCTGTGAGGCCTGAGTTCAAACATTATTAGATTAGGTTGCTGTGAGGCCTGAGTTCAAACATTATTAGATTAGGTTGCTGTGAGGCCTGTGTTCAAATGTTATTATTTGGTTAGGTTGCTGTGAGGCCTGAGTTCAAACATTATTAGATTAGGTTGCTGTGAGGCCTGAGTTCAAATGTTATTATTAGGTTAGGTTGCTATGAGGCCTGAGTTCAAACGTTATTGTTAGGTTAGGTTGCTGTGAGGCCTGAGTTCAAACATTATTATTAGATTAGGTTGCTGTGAGGCCTGAGTTCAAACATTATTGTTAGGTTAGGTTGCTGTGAGGCCTGGGTTCAAACATTATTATTAGATTAGGTTGCTGTGAGTCCTGGGTTCAAACATTATTATTAGGTTAGGTTGCTGTGAGGCCTGGGTTCAAACATTATTATTAGATTAGGTTGCTGTGAGTCCTGGGTTCAAACATTATTATTAGGTTAGGTTGCTGTGAGGCCTGAGTTCAAACATTATTATTAGATTAGGTTGCTGTGAGTCCTGGGTTCAAACATTATTATTAGGTTAGGTTGCTGTGAGGCCTGAGTTCAAACATTATTATTAGGTTAGGTTGCTGTGAGGCCTGAGTTCAAACATTATTATTAGGTTAGGTTGCTGTGAGGCCTGAGTTCAAACATTATTATTAGATTAGGTTGCTGTGAGGCCTGAGTTCAAACATTATTATTAGATTAGGTTGCTGTGAGGCCTGAGTTCAAACATTATTATTAGGTTAGGATGCTGTGAGGCCTGAGTTCAAACATTATTATTAGGTTAGGTTGCTGTGAGGCCTGAGTTCAAACATTATTATTAGATTAGGTTGCTGTGAGTCCTGGGTTCAAACATTATTATTAGATTAGGTTGCTGTGAGGCCTGAGTTCAAACATTATTATTAGATTAGGTTGCTGTGAGGCCTGAGTTCAAACATTATTATTAGGTTAGGTTGCTGTGAGGCCTGAGTTCAAACATTATTATTAGATTAGGTTGCTGTGAGTCCTGGGTTCAAACATTATTATTAGATTAGGTTGCTGTGAGGCCTGAGTTCAAACATTATTATTAGATTAGGTTGCTGTGAGGCCTGAGTTCAAACATTATTATTATATTAGGTTGCTGTGAGTCCTGGGTTCAAACATTATTATTAGATTAGGTTGCTGTGAGGCCTGAGTTCAAACATTATTATTAGATTAGGTTGCTGTGAGGCCTGAGTTCAAACATTATTATTAGGTTAGGTTGCTGTGAGGCCTGAGTTCAAACATTATTATTAGATTAGGTTGCTGTGAGTCCTGGGTTCAAACATTATTATTAGATTAGGTTGCTGTGAGGCCTGAGTTCAAACATTATTATTAGATTAGGTTGCTGTGAGTCCTGGGTTCAAACATTATTATTAGGTTAGGTTGCTGTGAGGCCTGAGTTCAAGCGTTATAATTAGGTTATCTCTCAGCACTAAGGCCTGGGCTGTCACCCCAGCTGTGTGATCCATCTCCATGGAGACCCGAGGAAAGCTCTGATCTGATTACCCATACTCCCCCTGTCAGAGAGGAGAGGAGGACTGGATGGTGTGAATGAAGAGAGGGAGGGAGTAAAAAAGAGTCTGAGAAAAGGAGGGGGACCTGGAATGAAGATGAAAGAGAGGGAGCAGACAGAGAGGCAGTAAAGAAAGGGATCAAGAGAGGGAGCAGACAGAGAGGCAGTAAAGAAAGGGATCAAGAGAGGGAGCAGACAGAGAGGCAGTAAAGAAAGGGATCAAGAGAGGGAGCAGACAGAGAGGCAGTAAAGAAAGGGATCAAGAGAGGGAGCAGACAGAGAGGCAGTAAAGAAAGGGATCAAGAGAGGGAGCAGACAGAGAGGCAGTAAAGAAAGGGATCAAGAGAGGGAGCAGACAGAGAGGCAGTAAAGAAAGGGATCAAGAGAGGGAAAGAGAAAGGCAGAGAAGAAAATAAAATGTAGAGGCATAGCAGAGGGGTTACAAAACGATAGTCACATCAATGAGGAAATACAGGGACTGTCGTGAAGACCGACAAAGACCATCTTCTGTTCTTTCTCTTGATCCTCTTCCTTATTTTCCTCCCTCCATCATCAGCACCACCCAACCGCCTCAAATCAGCCTCCGGGGACCGCATGCCCCCGTTGCCATGGATATGAACGATAGTTTTCTCGCGCTCTGCGTATCTCTCTCGCTCTCTCTCGCTCTCTCTCGCTCTCTCTCTCTCTCTCTCTCTCTCTCTCTCTCTCTCTCTCTCTCTCTCTCTCTCTCTCTCTCTCTCTCTCGCTCTCTCTCGCTGTCTCTCTCTCTCTCTCTCTCTCACTGTCTCTCTCTCTCTCGCTGTCTCTCTCTCTCAGTCTCTCCCTCTCTACCTCTCTCTCTCTCTCTCTCTCTCTCTCTCTCTCTCTCTCTCTCTCTCTATCAAATGATAAATGGAGGGAAGGAGTGGAAGTTAATCACTTATCCCAGGAAGAGAGAGTGATTCCGTAGCGTAATGGGTTAAGTGCAGCGATTGCTGCGTGTGGAGCGATAGACACAGGAATGAATAAAATATTAAAGATGAAGAGAGGGAGGGATGGTGTTGGGAGGAGACGGAGGGGGAGGGGGAGGGGGGTCCGGGTGTTTGTTTTGATTTTGGAGATTGTTGGTTCCTTCTAAGTTTTAAGATTGACAGGTGAACAGTTAAGACTATTTTAGAGCCTCCTTGACTAAACTAGTCAGTTTTGAAGGCTTTCGGTTTTTAGAAACTTCAGTCTCCTCTAGTGCTGTCGGAGAAAAGAGGAAACATCCCATCCTTTAGGGGTTGACAACAGTGGGAGGGAGATTTTCTTTGCTGTCAGTACCAATGACTGCACTGACACATCCAACCATAGAGTACAACACAGGAGAACAGGCTTATGATTTGAAGTCAGTTCACCTAAAAGCTCTGTTTGTGTTCTGGCCATGTTTTCCCTCATCCATCCACCCATCCTTCTGTCTGAGGTTAGGCTGCTGGAGCATGGGGTTAATGGAAGATGTGTGTTTTATGATCAGGGAACCGCTCTGAGAGAGAGATGGAGAGCAGAGGGCACAGGCACCACCCAGACCACTAACATAGCACCTGCTTCACGTCTCCTTAGCAATTTATCCCCTCCCTCCCTCCTCCTTATTTCCCTCCCCTCCTTCATTTATCCCCCTCTCACTCCTTCCTTTACAAGCTTCCTCTCTTCCTTCAGATTTGACTCTGTACGTGAGTGATCTCAGATGTACGCACACACACGCATACAACACACACACACACACACACACACACACACACACACACACACACACACACACACACACACACACACACACACACACACACACACACACACACACACACACACACACACACACACACACACACACACACACACACACACACACACACACACACACACAGACACACACAGACACACACACACACACACACTGCTTAACTACATGGTCAGCCCCGGTCAGTCCACCTGTGTACAGTGTTAACCGAAGCTACACAGCACCTGTATATTGTTAAAGGTATCATCTCTTTGTGGCTAGTGTGTCTCTCCCCTCTCTCCTCTCTCCCCTCTCTCCCCTCTCTCCCCTCTCTTCTCCTCTCTCCCCTCTCTCCCCTCTCTTCTCCTCTCTCCCCTCTCTTCTCCTCTCTTCTCTTCTCTTCTCCTCTCTTCTCCTCTCTCCCATCTCTTCTCCTCTCTTCTCCTCTCTTCTCCTCTCTCCCCTCTCTTCTCCTCTCTTCTCCTCTCTCCCCTCTCTCCCCTCTCTTCTTCTCTCTCCCTTCTCTCCCCTCTCTTCTCCTCTCTCCCCTCTCTTCTCCTCTCTCCCCTCTCCTCTCCCCCTCTCTTCTCCTCTCTCCCCTCTCTCCCCTCTCTTCTCCTCTCTCCCCTCTCTTCTCCTCTCTTCTCTTCTCTTCTCCTCTCTCCCATCTCTTCTCCTCTCTTCTCCTCTCTTCCCTCTCTTCTCCTCTCTCCCCTCTCTCCCCTCTCTTCTCCTCTCTTCTCCTCTCTCCCCTCTCTCCCCTCTCTTCTCCTCTCTTCTCCTCTCTCCTCTCTCTTCTCCTCTCTCCCATCTCTTCTCCTCTCTTCTCCTCTCTTCTCCTCTCTCCCCTCTCTCCCATCTCTTCTCCTCTCTTCTCCTCTCTTCTCCTCTCTCCCCTCTCTCCCCTCTCTTCTCCTCTCTTCTCCTCTCTTCTCCTCTCTTCTCCTCTCTCCCCTCTCTCCCCTCTCTTCTCCTCTCTTCTCCTCTCTTCCCCTCTCTTCTCCTCTCTTCTCCTCTCTCCCCTCTCTCCTCCTCTCTTCTCCTCTCTTCTCCTCTCTCCCCTCTCTTCTCCTCTCCAGGTGAGTGAGAACACACTACAGACCTGGTAAAACACACCAGGCCCTCCACTCCTTTAATATTTCAACCTCACTACATATTTCATGTTTCACCTTCTCCTGATTATTTGATAGAAGACATTTCTCCTGTGTATGGGTTAGTATGAGTGGCAGCCAGGATAATGTAAGGTGTGTCTGTGGGTAGAGGGTAGTATTTGTGGCATGCGTGTCGTTACTGTGGAATGTATAACTGGTTGGTCTACACAAACAATCTGCTGGTTCTCAAGTGCTTGTTGTTTTCCTGCTTCTCTCTCTGTGGTGTTATGGCTGATCAGTGATGTGGATAGCTGTGATGGATAGCACTGCCTTACTCTCAGTTAATATTGTCCTCCGATACACGCTTCTAGAGAACGGTCGAAGATGACATTTGTGTGTGTGTGTCTGTGCATGCTTTGTTCCTGTGGAAGATATTGAGCGTTCCTGGTGAGCTGTTATGCAGATTATCATAAAAGAAGGCCCAGCGGTGACAACAGAGAGGGGAGGAACAGGGGGGGAGGAACAGGGGGGGGGGGGTGAGATAAAGAATAAAGAAGGAGGGATTATTCTCTGCAGGTACAAGAGAAACGACACACAGGGTTTAATAATTGACGTGTTGAAATTAACATCAGATTGAGAATGTAAATGAAAATACACATTGTCTCAACCTTATTTCCTGCCAATCTAAGCTAGTATTAAACACTCTTGCTGAAAGACGAGCGGAGAATGATTGTTGTGGCGCTACCGTCATATGCAGCAGTAAAAACTGTGGTTTGGTTAGAGGGCTTACTGCAGAGGAGGGAAGACACAGTAAAGATGCTACATACAGACAGCCACAGAATAATGAGCGCTTATTAAATGTCTATACTGTATCTCTCTCTCTCTCTCTATTCCCCCTCTCTCTCTCTAATCTATCCTCTCTCCCTTTTCTCTTTCTCTCTACCCCCCTCTCTCTCTACTCTCCCCTCTCTCTCTCCCCTCTCTCTCTCTCTACACTATCCTCTCTCTCATCTCTCTCATTCCTCCCCTCTCTCTCTCTCTCCCCTCCCTCTCTCTCTCTCTGCCTCCCCTCTGTCTCTCTACTCTATCCTCTCTCCCTCCCCTCCCTCCCTCCTCTCCCCTCTCTCTCTCTCCCTCTCTCTCTCTATTTTATGTCATTGGTTTTATTAGGTCTCGTCCTGCCGCTGAGTACGGTTTGGCAGATGCTACCAGGAACAGTAAGGAGGTCATGTTAGAACAGTAAGGAGGTCACAAACACACACACCAGGATGGGTGTCAGAGCCCTGCGGGCACCATAGCCCTACCATGGCCTCTGTGTGGCACTCCCATTGATAGCTTCATCAACCCTCACCCCTCCCTCCCCCTTCCCCCCCAGGTTGCCTTTGTTCACAGCATCTGTTTCCCTCAGTGATTAATTGCAATTAGCGGTGGGTTTGAAGGCCTGTGGAAGAACGTAGGCAGAGAGAGGAGGGAGGAGGCTGGTAGTTATGATGATAATAATGATGTAAATAGTAGGGATGTTAGTAGAGAGGGAGAGGAGGATAGAGATGGAGAAAATAAGGGATGGAAGGGGGAGAGAGAATGAGAAAGGAGGAGGAGCATGAGGAGTGGGAGAGTAATGCAGAGAACAGAGGGATGAAGGGAGGGAGAGCTGTCAGAGCTCAGGCCACAGAGCAGCGCCACAGGGGGCTGATTAAATATGGAAATTATAATTGCTAATCGACCTTTATTAATCAGTGCAGTGTGTGTGTGTGTGTGTGTGTGTGTGTGTGTGTGTGTGTGTGTGTGTGTGTGTGTGTGTGTGTGTGTGTGTGTGTGTGTGTGTGTGTGTGTGTGTGTGTGTGTGTGTGTGTGTGTGTGTGTGTGTGTGTGTGTGTGTGTGTGTCTGTGTGTGTGTGTGTGTGTGTGTGTGTGTGTGTGTGTGTGTGTGTGTGTGTGTGTGTGTGTGTGTGTGTGTGTGTGTGTGTGTGTGTGTGTGTGTGTGTGTGTGTGTGTGTGTGTGTGTGTGTGTGTGTGTGTGTGTGTGTGTGTGTGTGTGTGTGTGTGTGTGTGTGTGTTTGATCCCATCATGGAGCTCTCTCATGTTTAAACACAGGATAATGGGAGAGGCTGCCAGACTAACCTACACACACACACACACACACACACACACACACACACACACACACACACACACACACACACACACACACACACACACACACACACACACACACACACACACACACACACACACACACACGGCGGGCCGCTGAGTGAAGTCATTGGGAGTTAATGAGAGTGTGAGTGTGTCGGAGGGCGCTAAATGAAACAGGGTCACTAGGGGCTCACAGGAGGTAGAACCAGATGTGCCAGTACCACACACACACACACACACACACACACACACACACACACACACACACACACACACACACACACACACACACACACACACACACACAGACACACACACACACACACACACACACACACACACACACACACACACACACACACACACACACACACACACACACACACACACACACACACACACACACACACACACACACACACACACACACACACACAGACACACAGACACACAGACACACAGACACACACACGCACACTGACACACACACACACACACACACACATACACGTACTCACACACACACACATGCGCATGTACACACTGATGTTGGGGCTGCTCCCAGATCACCCAGATTTGATGAGCCTGATCCTAAGTCCATTAGGCCATTTAGCCGTGCATCGTTAGAACCTCATCTAAACTGGTCTGAAGTGGATTGATGTGGTTTGAGCCTGTCTCGCCCTCCTCAACTGCTTGGATGAATAATCAGCGAAGTGATTAGTGGAGAACTATACAAATGACACTCTTTTTTGTCAGTTAGTCAGTGAAGATGCACTTTACAGGTAGGAAGCAGCTCTAACCATTGAATGTCCTTCTTGTCCCAGAAACTGTGATGTCTCAGGGCCATTCTCTTTCCCCTCCTGAAACAGTGATGTCTCAGGGCCATTTTCTTTCCCCTCCTGAAACAGTGATGTCTCAGGGCCATTTTCTTTCCCCTCCTGAAACAGTGATGTCTCAGGGCCATTTTCTTTCCCCTCCTGAAACAGTGATGTCTCAGGGCCATTCTCTTTCCCCTCCTGAAACAGTGATGTCTCAGGGCCATTCTCTTGTCCCAGAAACAGTGATGTCTCAGAGCCATTCTCTTGTCCCAGAAACAGTGATGTCTCAGAGCCATTCTCTTGTCCCAGAAACAGTGATGTCTCAGAGCCATTCTCTTGTCCCAGAAACAGTGATGTCTCAGAACCATTCTCTTGTCCCAGAAACAGTGATGTCTCAGAGCCATTCTCTTGTCCCAGAAACAGTGATGTCTCAGAGCCATTCTCTTGTCCCAGAAACAGTGATGTCTCAGAGCCATTCTCTTGTCCCAGAAACAGTGATGTCTCAGAGCCATTCTCTTGTCCCAGAAACAGTGATGTCTCAGAACCATTTTCTTTCCCCTCCTGAAACAGTGATGTCTCAGGGCCATTCTCTTTCCCCTCCTGAAACAGTGATGTCTCAGAGCCATTCTCTTGTCCCAGAAACAGTGATGTCTCAGAGCCATTCTCTTGTCCCAGAAACAGTGATGTCTCAGAACCATTCTCTTGTCCCAGAAACAGTGATGTCTCAGAACCAGTTGGTAGAGCATGGCGCTTGTAACGCCAGGGTAGTGGGTTCGATCCCCGGGACCACCCATACGTAGAATGTATGCACACATGACTGTAAGTCGCTTTGGATAAAAGTGTCTGCTAAATGGCATATATTATTATTATTATATTATAACCATTCTTTTGTCCCAGAAACAGTGATGTCTCAGAACCATTCTCTTGTCCCAGAAACAGTGATGTCTCAGAGCCATTCTCTTGTCCCAGAAACAGTGATGTCTCAGAACCATTCTCTTGTCCCAGAAACAGTGATGTCTCTGAACCATTCTCTTGTCCCAGAAACAGTGATGTCTCAGAACCATTCTCTTGTCCCAGAAACAGTGATGTCTCAGAACCATTCTCTTGTCCCAGAAACAGTGATGTCTCAGAACCATTCTCTTGTCCCAGAAACAGTGATGTCTCAGAGCCATTCTCTTGTCCCAGAAACAGTGATGTCTCAGAGCCATTCTCTTCACCCTCCTGTAACAGTGATGTCTCAGGGCCATTCTCTTCACCCTCCTGTAACAGTGATGTCTCAGGGCCATTCTCTTCACCCTCCTGTAACAGTGATGTCTCAGGGCAATTCTCTTTTCCCAGAAACAGTGATGTCTCAGAACCATTCTCTTGTCCCAGAAACAGTGATGTCTCAGAACCATTCTCTTGTCCCAGAAACAGTGATGTCTCAGAGCCATTCTCTTGTCCCAGAAACAGTGATGTCTCAGAGCCATTCTCTTTCCCCTCCTGAAACAGTGATGTCTCAGAACCATTCTCTTGTCCCAGAAACAGTGATGTCTCAGAACCATTCTCTTGTCCCAGAAACAGTGATGTCTCAGAACCATTCTCTTGTCCCAGAAACAGTGATGTCTCAGAGCCATTCTCTTGTCCCAGAAACAGTGATGTCTCAGAGCCATTCTCTTTCCCCTCCTGAAACAGTGATGTCTCAGAACCATTCTCTTGTCCCAGAAACAGTGATGTCTCAGAACCATTCTCTTGTCCCAGAAACAGTGATGTCTCAGAGCCATTCTCTTGTCCCAGAAACAGTGATGTCTCAGAGCCATTCTCTTGTCCCAGAAACAGTGATGTCTCAGAGCCATTCTCTTCACCCCTGTAACAGTGATGTCTGGGCCATAACAGTGATGTCTCAGGGCCATTCTCTTCACCCTCCTGTAACAGTGATGTCTCAGGGCCATTCTCTTCACCCTCCTGTAACAGTGATGTCTCAGGGCCATTCTCTTCACCCTCTGCAACAGTGATGTCTCAACAGTGATGTCTCAGAACCATTCTCTTCACCCTCCTGTAACAGTGATGTCTCAGAATTCTCTTCACAGTGATGTCTCAGGGCCATTCTCTTCACCCTCCCAGTTATGTCTCAGGGCCATTCTCTTCACCCTCCTGTAACAGTGATGTCTCAGGGCCATTCTCTTCACCATCCTGTAACAGTGATGTCTGGTCCTTCTGTACAGTGATGTCTAGTGGGTTCATCCCGGGGACCACCCATACGTAGAATGTATGCACACATGACTTCGCTTTGGATAAAAGTGTCTGCTAAATGGCATATATTATTATTATTATATTATAACCATTCTTTTGTCCCAGAAACAGTGATGTCTCAGAACCATTCTCTTGTCCCAGAAACAGTGATGTCTCAGAGCCATTCTCTTCACCCCCTGTAACAGTGATGTCTCTTCTCTTCACCCTCCTGTAGCAGTGATGTCTCAGAACCATTCTCTTGTCCCAGAAACAGTGATGTCTCAGAACCATTCTCTTGTCCCAGAAACAGTGATGTCTCAAGCCATTCTCTTGTCCCAGAAACAGTGATGTCTCAGAGCCATTCTCTTGTCCCAGAAACAGTGATGTCTCAGAGCCATTCTCTTCACCCTCCTGTAACAGTTATGTCTCAGGGCCATTCTCTTCACCCTCCTGTAACAGTGATGTCTCAGGGCCATTCTCTTCACCATCCTGTAACAGTGATGTCTGGTCCTTCTGTCCTGGGTAATCCCCGGGACAGTGAATGTATCAGAAAGTCCATAAAAGTGTCTGCTAAATGGCATATATTATTATTATTATATTATAACCATTCTTTTGTCCCAGAAACAGTGATGTCTCAGAACCATTCTCTTGTCCCAGAAACAGTTCTTCTCTTCACCCTCCTGTAACAGTGATGTCTCAGAGCCATTCTCTTCACCCTCCTGTAGCAGTGATGTCTCAGAACCATTCTCTTGTCCCAGAAACAGTG
Source organism: Oncorhynchus gorbuscha (assembly GCF_021184085.1). NCBI lineage: Eukaryota > Metazoa > Chordata > Actinopteri > Salmoniformes > Salmonidae > Oncorhynchus > Oncorhynchus gorbuscha. The sequence goes on from NC_060176.1 coordinate 13,635,988, forward strand.
ATGTCTCAGAACCATTCTCTTGTCCCAGAAACAGTGATGTCTCAGGGCCATTCTCTTGTCCCAGAAACAGTGATGTCTCAGAGCCATTCTCTTGTCCCAGAAACAGTGATGTCTCAGAGCCATTCTCTTGTCCCAGAAACAGTGATGTCTCAGGGCCATTCTCTTGTCCCAAAACAGTGATGTCTCAGAGCCATTCTCTTGTCCCAGAAACAGTGATGTCTCAGAGCCATTCTCTTGTCCCAGAAACAGTGATGTCTCAGAGCCATTCTCTTGTCCCAGAAACAGTGATGTCTCAGGGCCATTCTCTTGTCCCAGAAACAGTGATGTCTCAGAGCCATTCTCCACCCTCCTGTAACAGTGATGTCTCAGGGCCATTCTCTTCACCCTCCTGTAACAGTGATGTCTCAGGGCCATTCTCTTCACCCTCCTGTAACAGTGATGTCTCAGAACCATTCTCTTCACCCTCCTGTAACAGTGATGTCTCAGGGCCATTCTCTTCACCCTCCTGTAACAGTGATGTCTCAGGGCCATTCTCTTCACCCTCCTGAAACAGTGATGTCTCAGAACCATTCTCTTGTCCCAGAAACAGTGATGTCTCAGAACCATTCTCTTGTCCCAGAAACAGTGATGTCTCAGGGCCATTCTCTTCACCCTCCTGAAACAGTGATGTCTCAGAGCCATTCTCTTTCCCCTCCTGAAACAGTGATGTCTCAGGGCCATTCTCTTCACCCTCCTGTAACAGTGATGTCTCAGAACCATTCTCTTGTCCCAGAAACAGTGATGTCTCAGAGCCATTCTCTTCACCCTCCTGTAACAGTGATGTCTCAGAACCATTCTCTTGTCCCAGAAACAGTGATGTCTCTGAACCATTCTCTTGTCCCAGAAACAGTGATGTCTCAGAGCCATTCTCTTGTCCCAGAAACAGTGATGTCTCAGAGCCATTCTCTTCACCCTCCTGTAACAGTGATGTCTCAGGGCCATTCTCTTCACCCTCCTGTAACAGTGATGTCTCAGGGCCATTCTCTTCACCCTCCTGTAACAGTGATGTCTCAGAACCATTCTCTTCACCCTCCTGTAACAGTGATGTCTCAGGGCCATTCTCTTCACCCTCCTGTAACAGTGATGTCTCAGGGCCATTCTCTTCACCCTCCTGTAACAGTGATGTCTCAGAACCATTCTCTTCACCCTCCTGTAACAGTGATGTCTCAGGGCCATTCTCTTCACCCTCCTGTAACAGTGATGTCTCAGGGCCATTCTCTTCACCCTCCTGTAACAGTTATGTCTCAGGGCCATTCTCTTCACCCTCCTGTAACAGTGATGTCTCAGGGCCATTCTCTTCACCATCCTGTAACAGTGATGTCTGGTCCTTCTGTAGCTCAGTTGGTAGAGCATGGCGCTTGTAACGCCAGGGTAGTGGGTTCGATCCCCGGGACCACCCATACGTAGAATGTATGCACACATGACTGTAAGTCGCTTTGGATAAAAGTGTCTGCTAAATGGCATATAATATTATTATTATATTATAACCATTCTTTTGTCCCAGAAACAGTGATGTCTCAGAACCATTCTCTTGTCCCAGAAACAGTGATGTCTCAGAGCCATTCTCTTCACCCTCCTGTAACAGTGATGTCTCAGAGCCATTCTCTTCACCCTCCTGTAGCAGTGATGTCTCAGAACCATTCTCTTGTCCCAGAAACAGTGATGTCTCAGAACCATTCTCTTGTCCCAGAAACAGTGATGTCTCAGAGCCATTCTCTTGTCCCAGAAACAGTGATGTCTCAGAGCCATTCTCTTGTCCCAGAAACAGTGATGTCTCAGAGCCATTCTCTTCACCCTCCTGTAACAGTTATGTCTCAGGGCCATTCTCTTCACCCTCCTGTAACAGTGATGTCTCAGGGCCATTCTCTTCACCATCCTGTAACAGTGATGTCTGGTCCTTCTGTAGCTCAGTTGGTAGAGCATGGCGCTTGTAACGCCAGGGTAGTGGGTTCGATCCCCGGGACCACCCATACATAGAATGTATGCACACATGACTGTAAGTCGCTTTGGATAAAAGTGTCTGCTAAATGGCATATATTATTATTATTATATTATAACCATTCTTTTGTCCCAGAAACAGTGATGTCTCAGAACCATTCTCTTGTCCCAGAAACAGTGATGTCTCAGAGCCATTCTCTTCACCCTCCTGTAACAGTGATGTCTCAGAGCCATTCTCTTCACCCTCCTGTAGCAGTGATGTCTCAGAACCATTCTCTTGTCCCAGAAACAGTGATGTCTCAGAACCATTCTCTTGTCCCAGAAACAGTGATGTCTCAGGGCCATTCTCTTGTCCCAGAAACAGTGATGTCTCAGAGCCATTCTCTTGTCCCAGAAACAGTGATGTCTCAGAGCCATTCTCTTGTCCCAGAAACAGTGATGTCTCAGGGCCATTCTCTTGTCCCAGAAACAGTGATGTCTCAGAGCCATTCTCTTGTCCCAGAAACAGTGATGTCTCAGAGCCATTCTCTTGTCCCAGAAACAGTGATGTCTCAGAGCCATTCTCTTGTCCCAGAAACAGTGATGTCTCAGGGCCATTCTCTTGTCCCAGAAACAGTGATGTCTCAGAGCCATTCTCTTCACCCTCCTGTAACAGTGATGTCTCAGGGCCATTCTCTTCACCCTCCTGTAACAGTGATGTCTCAGGGCCATTCTCTTCACCCTCCTGTAACAGTGATGTCTCAGAGCCATTCTCTTCACCCTCCTGTAACAGTGATGTCTCAGGGCCATTCTCTTCACCCTCCTGTAACAGTGATGTCTCAGGGCCATTCTCTTCACCCTCCTGTAACAGTGATGTCTCAGAACCATTCTCTTCACCCTCCTGTAACAGTGATGTCTCAGGGCCATTCTCTTCACCCTCCTGTAACAGTGATGTCTCAGGGCCATTCTCCTCACCCTCCTGTAACAGTGATGTCTCAGAACCATTCTCTTCACCCTCCTGTAACAGTGATGTCTCAGGGCCATTCTCTTCACCCTCCTGTAACAGTGATGTCTCAGGGCCATTCTCTTCACCCTCCTGTAACAGTGATGTCTCAGGGCCATTCTCTTCACCATCCTGTAACAGTGATGTCTGGTCCTTCTGTAGCTCAGTTGGTAGAGCATGGCGCTTGTAACGCCAGGGTAGTAGGTTCGATCCCCGGGACCACCCATACGTAGAATGTATGCACACATGACTGTAAGTTGCTTTGGATAAAAGCGTCTGCTAAATGGCATGTATTATTATGTATTATGTCTCAGGGCAATTATCTTGCCCCTCCTGTAACAGTGATGTCTCAGGGCAATTCTCTTTCCCCTCCTGAAACAGTGATGTCTCAGAGCCATTCTCTTGTCCCAGAAACAGTGATGTCTCGGAACCATTCTCTTGTCCCAGAAACAGTGATGTCTCAGTGATGCCATTCTCTTGTCCCAGAAACAGTGATGTCTCGGAACCATTCTCTTGTCCCAGAAACAGTGGTCTCAGTGATGCCATTCTCTTCACCCTCCTGTAACAGTGATGTCTCAGAGCCATTCTCTCTCCTGTAACAGTGATGTCTCAGAGCCATTCTCTAGTCCCTCCTGTAACAGTCTCAGAGCCATTCTCAAGCCCCTCCTGTAACAGTGATGTCTCAGAGCCATTCTCTAGTCCCTCCTGTAACAGTGATGTCTCAGAGCCATTCTCTAGTCCCTCCTGTAACAGTGATGTCTCAGAGCCATTCTCTAGTCCCTCCTGTAACAGTCTCAGAGCCATTCTCAAGCCCCTCCTGTAACAGTGATGTCTCAGAGCAGTGTTCAGAGTGATGGGTCCAGGCAGCAGAGGCAGGCTCCGTTTAGCTGCTCTAAGCCCTCTGGCCCTGGGGGATGAGACAGCCAGAGAACCAGGGAACCAGAGTACGGCTCTTCTCTCTGTCACACCCCCAGTAATCCTGTTAGCTCAGCCCAGGATCAGGCTGCCCTGCCTGGCTCCCGGGCCTCCACTCTGCCCCCGAAGTACCTGCAGGGGCCCCCGCCTGAAAAGGACAATTGTTGTGGCCCTTGACCCAGGGAAAAGGGGTGTCAGGAGGTTGGGAGAGAGGACACTGTGGAACACACACTGTCACAAACATAGTAACCCCTCCAATGATGCTGCTTTGATGGGGTGGGATTATTGTCCCCTTCCCACAGACATAGTTCCTCAGACTATTTTCCTCTATAGGCCTCTACACACACACACACACACACACACACACACACACACACACACACACACACACACACACACACACACACACACACACACACACACACACACACACACACACACACACACACACACACACACACACACACACACACACACACACCTCCTAGTCTGTCTGTGAGTGTGCCTGCTGTAGAGACTCTGGATTGGAGGTCTTAGTAAACCAACAGGGCTTATCAGCATTGACTTTGGCCTTAGCAGTGCAGCACACTGCCCGCTAGCCTCTTAGCATCTCAGGCAAATTGAATGGAGCACCGTCAGTGTAATTCCACCTTTCACCAGTAGGTGGTGTCAGGTATAGTGGAGGAGAAGGCTCTCTCTCTCCTTTGTCAAGCTCCCTTGGTTTGGTTTTACTGCACGTCTCTGTAGAAGTAATGACTGAAATCAACCTTAATGGCATCTGAATTAAAACACTTTGGAATTAATTAGAAAATAAAGTATGTGACAATCAAAACGTTGTTGTTGATAAAGCAACGTTCCTGTAAGTGTAGGGGAGAATCGACAGGCTGATTTGCTTGGTGTTATCAATCTGTGTTAGGCTGGGCTGGCTTCAGGCTTGTTTACTGTGTGTGTGTGTGTGTGTGTGTGTGTGTGTGTGTGTGTGTGTGTGTGTGTGTGTGTGTGTGTGTGTGTGTGTGTGTGTGTGTGTGTGTGTGTGTGTGTGTGTGTGTGTGTGTGTGTGTGTGTGTGTGTGTGTGTGTGTGTGTGTGTGTGTGTGTGTGTGTGTGTGTGTGTGTGTGTGTGTGTGTGTGTTTACCATAGGACAGGGAGACACTTTGATTGAGGTCTGTGCTGTAAAGCTGTCTGTTTGCCAGACTGTTGGTCTTCCAGCCAAGATGCTGCAGCAGAGAAACAAAACGATGATTATCTATCATAAGGCAGTCAGTCCACACTTCAGACCACAGAACCACACAGCAACCACAAAACAACGTTCAGACAACCTTCCCTTAAAGAGAGACCTCCACATATCAGGTAACTGTCGGATGTGCTGTTGGCATTACAGAAGAGTCTCTGTGTTTCTTCAGCAGTTGTTGACCCTTGATCTTGTTGATTTGTCTTACCTGAAATGTGAATATTGTTTCATCTTACATGACCCCGGAATGTCTTGCACTAATTCACTGTGGTTTGTTTTCCACATACTTTTAATGAGTCGTATATACTGGGCAGCAGGAAGAGTAGAGGTTAAGAGCGTTTGGCCAGTAATCGAATGGTTTGAATGTCTGTGTTTGAGTGTGTCAAAGGGCTGGGGTCACGAGCTCAGGTCAGAGGTTGGGTAGGGCCAGGGCGCTGAATGGTTATCAAAGAGCTTCCTGAGAGCTTTATATTGGCGGCCGCTGCGACATGGGAGGTGAGAGACTGTGTGACCACACAATGGCGATATCATTACACACACACACTGTTGATTGTCTCAGAGGGAGGAGGGTGTTTAGAGCTGTGGGGTCAGGAAGGTTTCTTAGGGGTCAGAGGTCAGAGGAAATGGATGTCAGATGAGACCAGGGCATTGTATCAGACAGACTGCACAGAGCCAGTTGACTCACTACTGTCATCTGGACAGACAGACAGACAGACAGACAGACACACACACACACACACACACACACACACACACACACACACACACACACACACACACACACACACACACACACACACACACACACACACACACACACACACACACACACACACACACACACACACACACACACACACACACACACACACACACACACACACACACACATGCAGACAAAGCCACACAAAGCAGGCTAATTTCACACTGACTGTGTTGGGGCCCTGTTTGGGCATGATGAGCAGACAGAGAGACAGATGGTGCAGGGTTGGCAGGAGGAGTGTGTGTGCTGGCCTGTGTGTGTGTATGCATGTGCATGTGTGCGCGTGCATGCCTGCATGCTTGTGTGTGTGTGTGTATACGTGCCTGTGTGTATACATAGTTGTGTGTTTCAATGCATTTTCAAACAGCACTGTGTTTTCAACCCCACAGAATGAGAGAAATCCACAACCAACATCACTTGCCAGGCTACCAAGCTACCAAGCTACCAAGCTACCAAGCTCTCTACCATACACACTGATCTCTAAAACCATCACAGACAGAATAAATAGACAACTCACTCAGGCACTTTCTGTGTTTTATCCACAGATATAGATGACTGTGATCTTTGTGGCTGAGAGTGAAGCAAATGAGGAGAGCTCCTAGCAATGTCTGGAGGGACTGGTCTGGTTTCCTGCTGCTGCTGTTGTTGTTGTTGTTGTTGTTTAGTAGTGGAGGGGAGGAGAGCCACAGGCATCTGTATTGTGGTTGTGTGTGTGCAAATGTTTGTTGTGTATGTACATGCATGGGTCCATGAATGAGTGTGTGTGTTTTCACTAATGCGTGTGTGTCTGTAAAACATGCTCTTGTGTAAGTGTGTGTGTTCATGCATTCCCACATGAAAAAAATACTACAGTTTATTATAAAATACTACAAGTAGGGCATTATGTAGTAAACTGTAGTATACTCTAGAATACTATACTACACATTGTGGAATCCCTCGATCATGTGGAGTACTTACTTTAGAACGCTGTAGTATACTTAAAAATACTATATTAAATACTACAGTATACAACAGTCTGCAAAAACACTACAGTGAATACTATAATATTTTTTCACGTGGGTTTGTGCACACATACGTGTGTGTGTGTGTGTGTGTGTGTGTGTGTGTGTGTGTGTGTGTGCGTGTGTGTGTGTGTGTGTGTGTGTGTGTGTGTGTGTGTGTGTGTGTGTGTGTGTGTGTGTGTGTGTGTGTGTGTGTGTGTGTGTGTGTGTGTGTGTGTGTGTGTGTGTGTGTGTGTGTGTGTGTGTGTGTGTCACTGGATGGGAGAGGCAGTGTTTGTGTGTGTGTGGAGGTTGGACAGTGCTGGGGGCTGTAATTGAAATGAATGGTTTCCATGCTGGGCCGCCCGTGGCTAAAGCCTGTTAGCATGCTTGGCTTGGCTGAGCTGGGGCCAGCACCAACACACTGACCCTCTGGAGGAAGGCATCAGTGAGAGGGGGAGGGAGGGAGGGAGGGAGGGAGGGAGGGAAGGAAGGAAGGAAGGAGGGAGGGAGGGAGGGAGGGAGGGAGGGAGGGAGGGAGGGAGGGAGGGAGGAGGGAGGGAGGGAGGGAGGGAGGGAGGGAGGGAGGGAGGGAGGGAGGGAGGGAGGGAGGGAGGGAGGGAGGGAGGGAGGGAGGGGGAAAGAGAGAGAGAGAGGAAATAGTGAGAAATAGAGGGAGAGAGAAAAGAGGAAGAGAGAGAGAAATAGGCAGGTTAGTGTTTTTTGTCATGAATCTTGTTCTGGAGGCAGCTCTGCAGAGTGGTCATAAAGTCTGATTTGAACCCTAACGTTACCCACACTGCTAACCCTAATGCCTAACATGCTGACCAAACCAGCTCCACGTGTGCGTCCGTGTGCGCCATCGTGCGCATGTTGATTTTGTCTATCCCCACCTACCAGACACATTCATGACATGCAAGTTAAAATATCAAAACCAACTGTGAATCAACTATTTTCATTGGGGGACAGGTTGAAAAACAAACATCCATGGACATTTAGCTAGCTTGCTGTTGCTAGCTAGTTTGTCCTGGGAGATCAACATTGGCTTGTGATTTTAGCTGAAATACATATGGTCCTTTTATTTGCTGGATCTTTGTAGAATCTGAACCCATTTTGACAGTGATGTGTATTCAGGGATGCCAAGGGTAGCCAGGCTTCCCCCCAAATGTTTTTGTTCTGTTGTTGTCCTCCGGTGGCCAACTAGCTATAATCGTCAGTTTCCTAAATTAGCCATGGTTGAAGATATGAATTTGTACTTGTGGTTTTACTTAATTATCCATACTGACCAATGATTATAACGGCAATTCTGATCCAACCATTAATTCAAACATTATTGTTGTGCCCCTGGCCAGAGAGGATGGATGTTCAATATGCAGCTAGATGTAAAAGGCTAATGTTAATTAGCTAACGTTGCCCATGAATGTAAGTTAGCGAGCAAGCATTTTAGAAAGGTAGCCTAGGACAACAACAAATAAAAGTGTGTACTGTATGACAGACCGTTTCATCAACACGAAAGAGAGGAGGATGGCTTTGGCGTTTCCCTACAAGTAGGGTGAGTAAAAAAAAAAATACTTGCACGAACACACACACACACACACGCACGCACACACACACACACACACACGCACGCACACACACACACACACACACACACACACGCACACGCACACACACACACACACACACACACACACACGCACGCACGCACACACACACACACACACACACAAACAGAGATATCAGAACCATGGACAGCCCCTCAGAGCCAGTGTTGTGGGCCGTACCTCCTTGCCCGTCCAAATAAAATATTGAAATATTGATCATTTATTTGACTGAGATGTGCACCGACAGCAAGACGCATCAATCTCAGATAAAGCATCCGAGTGAAACAGAGCCCCTCTGTCTCAGTATGTGTAGACCATGTATCTGATGCTGTCTGGACCAACAGGCATGTCATACTATTTCTGTCCAGACAGCATCAGACACATGGGCTACATATAGAGGGAGCTGTTTTGCTCGCTGGCCAAGTTTCAGCAGAGAGGGCTCACTCGCCAGAATCTGTCCAGTGTAAAAGCCCAGTGTGCTTCTATGAGAATAATAAGCAGACCTAAGCTTGTCGCCTGCCTTCCCGCCTTTGGGACAACGACTCCCATTGTTAGGGCAGAGACATGAGCATATTGTCGTTATATACAGATCTCTGGTTTCAGCCTCTTGTATATTGGAAAGGCAAGTTTGCAGGTGCACAGTGCACAGCTAGGACGCTGTGTTGTCCTGAAGTAAATTGATGTTTCGCCAAAATAATATATAATTATTCCTGTCTAAATAAAATCATTCAAAATCTCCAGGGAGCATGACTTAGCCACAGAGGATCATTTGCTTCTTTCAAAACAATGGTGTTTGAGAAGCCCGTATTTTGGGTAGTAGTAATACAGTAGGTCTAGCTGATTGAGTTGCAGCTGTCAGTGAAAAGCGTCGATAATATACTGAACAAAAATATAAACGCAACAGAAATCTTGCTTGCTTGTAGGTGACCAAATACTTGTTTTCCACCATAATTTGCAAATAAATTCATTATAAATCCTACAATGTGATTTTCTGGATTTCTTTTCTCATTTTGTCTGTCATAGTTGAGGTGTACCTATGATGGAAATTACAGGCCTCTCTCATCTTTTTAAGTGGGAGAACTTGCACAATTGGTGGCTGACTAAATACTTTTTTTTGCCCCACTGTATGTCTGTAATATGTGAATTCCATAGATTAGGGCCTAATACGCTTATTTAAATTGACTGATTTCCTTATATGAACTGTAACTCAGTAAAATCGCTGAATTTCTTGGGACTTATATGTGTGTAGATAATGTGTCTTGAGTATAAAAAATGTTGCATCAAGAAGAAGGGGAGGGGTGTGTGGTGAAGGTATGGTGCGTCTCTCTCCAGAATACATATGTAGGAAAGTGAATGATGGAAGTGAATGAAAAATCTTTCCAACACTTCTGGCCTCGATAATCACCAAGCCTCGGTGTGATAGAGCAAAATATCATGATCTGATGATCCCCTATATCCAGTGGAAACGTCATTAAAAAAAAAAACTGCTTTCTGTCCCGAGCTCACTGGCGCGGGAAACTCTGAGGGCCCGGAATAGGCTACTTGATACAATGTCGCAAGTTCGTTAGTGACGGCTTTCGGGCCGGACCATGTGATGAGTTGATACAATGTTGAACTTCACTAGCGATAGCGTAGGTCAAGACAGATAGAAAGGGAGGCAGACAGGTGGAGTAGTGGGATGAATGCGAATGAAATAACCTGAATTGTCATCAGGATATTTTCTACTGCTTTTATTTGTCTGCTTTAGGCCGATGTATTTTGGCCTACTGCTGCATTTGCATACAGGCCATCTCTGAGTTCTATGCACCCATGTCTATAGCCTCCAATAGATCACAGTGTATCAATGTGTCCGTGTGTGAGGCTAGTGCTCTTACCTTAGTTACATTTGATCCTTTAGATTGTATCATTTCACTTCAGATTTTATGATTAACCATGGGACAGTGATTTTGAAAAAATCTCAAACTTTATTATTGAAATGAAACTGTTCCAGGAAACTTTGCATAGAAAAAGAATTCTAAGTTGCAGATCGGTAGAAATGGTAAGATAAGTTGTAAGCTTGCCCAAACTTGAAGCTCACGAGCTTCCTGTGGTCTTTACTATAGCAACAAAACTGTGAGCACGCAAGTCCATCCACACATAGGAGGTCCAGTGAAACAACGGGCCTGCCTGTGGAAACCAAATGCCGTCCGACTGATTAGTTCTGGCACCGGGTCTGCAGCCACACCATATGTAGCTTACGCTGACTGGACTAAATACTTGTGGGTATCTTTTAGTTGTCACTGTAATAGACAAAGCAGAGGTTATTAGATGAAGTTGAAATGGTGCTGGAATAGTGGAGGCAGCTCCTGTTTTATTTGGGACTTGCGGTAACTCTCTGTGGTTCTCAATCAATAGTTGTTTAGTAGTCTGAAAATGTGGGAGACATTACCTTGCTTGACCATGCTGTAGGTCATGTAACTGTTTGTTACAATCCATATGTTTTATGTATTTCACCGGACTGAGGTTGCTCTCCTGTTTTGTGATTAAATAAAGGTGTGGTTGAATTTATTTTGCCACTGTGTCTTCTAATTGTCTCAGACGTAGGCCTATATATCACGGTGGCAAGGAATATGAACTAACAGGTTATAGAGGAAACAACACAATTATCACAATGCAAAGGTTGTTATATGGCTTTAACTTCTGGATTGACTTCCCCGGTGATTTTAACCACTCACCACGACTGCATTTTGAATAACACAATATCGTTTGTTCTCTACTCCAACAATTAATCGACAGATAAAAGGGGAAACCAAGTTGGATTTTAGTTCGTTTTCTTAGATTAATCTCTCATTCATTGTTCTTGATCTTCATCTTCTTCTTCTTGTGTTTTTATATGGCGGTTGGCAACCAACTTTAAGGTGCATTACCGCCCACTGGACTGGAGTGTGGACCGTGTTCATCTTTCAATCACCCACGTGGGTATATGCTCGTAAAAGCCAATGAGTAGATAGGAGAGGCGGGACTTGCAGCGTGTCAGGTGTCTAAAATAGAACCATGAACTAATTTAGCTCCTCGTTATGCAGACGCCCGTTAACAGGTGCGAACAGTTTAGATGAAATGA
>NC_060176.1:13652539-13657539 GCF_021184085.1 Oncorhynchus gorbuscha
CTAAATGACTCATACCAGGGATTATTTACAACCACACTCTCACTTTAAATGAGTGAGCTTCACAACATGGATTTCAATATGCTGCCATGTTAAATCAGCTAGCCCCACAACACGGACCTCAAAGTAGAATCTGCATGCTAAATGGGTTAGCGCCACAACACGGACCTCAATGTAGCTTCTACATGCTAAATGGGTTAGCCCCACAACACGGACCTCAATGTAGCTTCTACATGCTAAATGGGTTAGCCCCACAACACGGACCTCAATGTAGCTTCTACATGCTAAATGGGTTAGCGCCACAACACGGACCTCAATGTAGCTTCTACATGCTAAATGGGTTAGCGCCAGAACACAGACCTCAATGTAGCTTCTACATGCTAAATGGGTTAGCGCCACAACACGGACCTCAATGTAGCTTCTACATGCTAAATGGGTTAGCCCCACAACACGGACCTCAATGTAGCTTCTACATGCTAAATGGGTTAGCCCCACAACACGGACCTCAATGTAGCTTCTACATGCTAAATGGGTTAGCGCCACAACATGGACCTCAATGTAGCTTCTACATGCTAACTGGGTTAGCGCCACAACACGGATCTCAATGTAGCTTCTACTTGCTAAATGGGTTAGCGCCAGAACACGGACCTCAATGTAGCTTCTACATGCTAAATGGGTTAGCGCCACAACTCAGACCTCAATGTAGCTTCTACTTGCTAAATGGGTTAGCGCCAGAACACGGACCTCAATGTAGCTTCTACATGCTAAATGGGTTAGCGCCAGAACACGGACCTCAATGTAACTTCTACATGCTTACATTTACATTACATTTAAGTCATTTAGCAGACGCTCTTATCCAGAGCGACTTACAAATTGGTGCATTCACCTTATGACATCCAGTGGAACAGTCACTTTACAATAGTGCATCTAAAACTTAAGGGGGGTGAGAGGGATTACTTATCCTATCCTAGGTATTCCTTAAAGAGGTGGGGTTTCAGGGGTCTCCGGAAGGTGGTGATTGACTCCGCTGTCCTGGCGTCGTGAGGGAGTTTGTTCCACCATTGGGGGCCAGAGCAGCGAACAGTTTTGACTGGGCTGAGCGGGAGCTGTACTTCCTCAGTGGTAGGGAGGCGAGCAGGCCAGAGGTGGATGAACGCAGTGCCCTTGTTTGGGTGTAGGGCCTGATCAGAGCCTGGAGGTACTGAGGTGCCGTTCCCCTCACAGCTCCGTAGGCAAGCACCATGGTCTTGTAGCGGATGCGAGCTTCAACTGGAAGCCAGTGGAGAGAACGGAGGAGCGGGGTGACGTGAGAGAACTTGGGAAGGTTGAACACCAGACGGGCTGCGGCGTTCTGGATGAGTTGAAGGGGTTTAATGGCACAGGCAGGGAGCCCAGCCAACAGCGAGTTGCAGTAATCCAGACGGGAGATGACAAGTGCCTGGATTAGGACCTGCGCCGCTTCCTGTGTGAGGCAGGGTCGTACTCTGCGGATGTTGTAGAGCATGAACCTACAGGAACGGGCCACCGCCTTGATGTTGGTTGAGAACGACAGGGTGTTGTCCAGGATCACGCCAAGGTTCTTGGCGCTCTGGGAGGAGGACACAATGGAGTTGTCAACCGTGATGGCGAGATCATGGAACGGGCAGTCCTTCCCCGGGAGGAAGAGCAGCTCCGTCTTGCCGAGGTTCAGCTTGAGGTGGTGATCCGTCATCCACGCTGATATGTCTGCCAGACATGCAGAGATGCGATTCGCCACCTGGTCATCAGAAGGGGGAAAGGAGAAGATTAATTGTGTGTCGTCTGCATAGCAATGATAAGAGAGACCATGTGAGGTTATGACAGAGCCTAGTGACTTGGTGTATAGCGAGAATAGGAGAGGGCCAAGAACAGAGCCCTGGGGGACACCAGTGGTGAGAGCGCATGGTGAGGAGACAGATTCTCACCACGCCACCTGGTAGGAGCGACCTGTCAGGTAGGACGCAATCCAAGCGTGGGCCGCGCCGGAGATGCCCAACTCGGAGAGGGTGGAGAGGAGGATCTGATGGTTCACAGTATCGAAGGCAGCCGATAGATCTAGAAGGATGAGAGCAGAGGAGAGAGAGTTAGCTTTAGCAGTGCGGAGCGCCTCCGTGATACAGAGGAGAGCAGTCTCAGTTGAATGACTAGTCTTGAAACCTGACTGATTTGGATCAAGAAGGTCATTCAGAGAGAGATAGCGGGAGAGCTGGCCAAGGACGGCATGTTCTAGAGTTTTGGAGAGAAAAGAAAGAAGGGATACTGGTCTGTAATTGTTGACATCGGAGGGATCGAGTGTAGGTTTTTTCAGAAGGGGTGCAACTCTCGCTCTCTTGAAGACGGAAGGGACGTAGCCAGCGGTCAGGGATGAGTTGATGAGCGAGGTGAGGTAAGGGAGAAGGTCTCCGGAAATGGTCTGGAGAAGAGAGGAGGGGATAGGGTCAAGCGGGCAGGTTGTTGGGCGGCCGGCCGTCACAAGACACGAGATTTCATCTGGAGAGAGAGGGGAGAAAGAGGTCAGAGCACAGGGTAGGGCAGTGTGAGCAGAACCAGCGGTGTCGTTTGACTTAGCAAACGAGGATCGGATGTCGTCGACCTTCTTTTCAAAATGGTTGACGAAGTCATCTGCAGAGAGGGAGGAGGGGGAGGGGGAGGAGGATTCAGGAGGGAGGAGAAGGTGGCAAAGAGCTTCCTAGGGTTAGAGGCAGATGCTTGGAATTTAGCGTGGTAGAAAGTGGCTTTAGCAGCAGAGACAGAGGAGGAAAATGTAGAGAGGAGGGAGTGAAAGGATGCCAGGTCCGCAGGGAGGCGAGTTTTCCTCCATTTCCGCTCGGCTGCCCGGAGCCCTGTTCTGTGAGCTCGCAATGAGTCATCGAGCCACGGAGCGGGAGGGGAGGACCGAGCCGGCCTGGAGGATAGGGGACATAGAGAGTCAAGGGATGCAGAGAGGGAGGAGAGGAGGGTTGAGGAGGCAGAATCAGGAGATAGGTGGGAGAAGGTTTGAGCGGAGGGAATAGATGATAGGATGGAAGAGGAGAGAGTAGCGGGGAGAGAGAGCGAAGGTTGGGACGGCGCGATACCATCCGAGTAGGGGCAGTGTGGGAGGTGTTGGATGAGAGCGAGAGGGAAAAGGATACAAGGCAGTGGTCGTAGACTTGGAGGGGAGTTGCAATGAGGTTAGTGGAAGAACAGCATCTAGTAAAGATGAGGTCGAGCGTATTGCCTGCCTTGTGAGTAGGGGGAAGGTGAGAGGGTGAGGTCAAAAGAGGAGAGGAGTGGAAAGAAGGAGGCAGAGAGGAAAGAGTCAAAGGTAGACGTGGAGAGGTTAAAGTCGCCCAGAACTGTGAGAGGTGAGCCGTCCTCAGGAAAGGAGCTTATCAAGGCATCAAGCTCATTGATGAACTCTCCGAGGGAACCTGGAGGGCGATAAATGATAAGGATGTTAAGCTTGAAAGGGCTAGTAACTGTGACAGCATGGAATTCAAAGGAGGCGATAGACAGATGGGTAAGGGGAGAAAGAGAGAATGACCACTTGGGAGAGATGAGGATCCCGGTGCCACCACCCCGCTGACCAGACGCTCTCGGGGTGTGCGAGAACACGTGGGCGGACGAAGAGAGAGCAGTAGGAGTAGCAGTGTTGTCTGTGGTGATCCATGTTTCCGTCAGTGCCAAGAAGTCGAGGGACTGGAGGGAGGCATAGGCTGAGATGAACTCTGCCTTGTTGACCGCAGATTGGCAGTTCCAGAGGCTACCGGAGACCTGGAACTCCACGTGGGTCGTGCGCGCTGGGACCACCAGAGTAGGGTGGCCGCGGCCACGCGGTGTGGAGCGTTTGTATGGTCTGTGCAGAGAGGAGAGAACAGGGATAAACAGACACATAGTTGACAGGCTACAGAAGAGGCTACGCTAATGCAAAGGAGATTGGAATGACAAGTGGACTACACGTCTCGAATGTTCAGAAAGTTAAGCTACGTAGCAAGAATCTTATTGACTAAAATGATTAAAATGATACAGTACTGCTGAAGTAGGCCAGCTGGCAGTGGGTGCGTTGTTGACACTACACTAATCAAGTCGTTCCGTTGAGTGTAATAGTTTCTGCAGTGTTGCTATTCGGGGGCTAGCTGGCTAGCTAGCAGTGTTGTTTACGTTACGTTGCGTTAAAAGAACGACAATAGCTGGCTAGCGAACCTAGAAAATCGCTCTAGACTACACAATTATCTTTGATACAAAGACGGCTATGTAGCTAGCTATGTAGCTAGCTACGATCAAACAAATCAAACCGTTGTACTGTAATGAAATGAAGTGAAAATGTGATACTACCTGTGAATGCGACCGGGTTAAATGGGTTAGCGCCACAACACGGACCTCAATGTAGCTTCTACATGCTAAATGGGTTAGCGCCACAACACGGACCTCAATGTAGCTTCTACATGCTAAATGGGTTAGCGCCAGAACACAGGCCTCAATGTAGCTTCTACATGCTAAATGGGTCAGCGCCACAACACAAACCTCAATGTAGCTTCTAGCTGCTAAACCAGTTAGCTTCTCTACATGCTCCTCAATGTTGACTAAATCAGTTAAAGCTACAACTTGGACGTCAACGCACTGCCATACTAAGTCAGTAGGCTAGAGAAGAGAACGTGTGTGTGTGTGTGTGTGTGTGTGTGTGTGTGTGTGTGTGTGTGTGTGTGTGTGTGTGTGTGTGTGTGTGTGTGTGTGTGTGTGTGTGTGTGTGTGTGTGTGTGTGTGTGTGTGTGTGTGTGTGTGTGTGTGTGTGTGTGTAAGAGAGAAAGAGAGAGGGATGAAAGAAGATTGTGTGTATGTGTCAGGGTTTTTGTACACAATGTCAGGCTGTCTGTGCGTCGGCAGATGCCTCTCTGGGCGTCAAGCCCAGGAATTGTGTGTGTGTGTGTGTGTGTGTGTGTGTGTGTGTGTGTGTGTGTGTGTGTGTGTGTGTGTGTGTGTGTGTGTGTGTGTGTGTGTGTGTG
>NC_060176.1:13662539-13670039 GCF_021184085.1 Oncorhynchus gorbuscha
CATCTATTCTATGCAAAAGAATAAAACACAAAAAAAGATTGAGAGAGCAGAATACGAAAAACTACTTTTCTGGAGTGAAAGCAAACTCAGTCGTAGAGAGACAGAGAGAAAGAGTTAGCAGAGAGAAATAGTTAGCAGAGAGAAAGAGAAGAGAGAGAAAGAGAGAACTGCTAAAATATCCTCTGTGTACAACGTAAACACCAAATAATACATGCAGAGCAGAATTAGGCCGATACCCGCTAATTATCAAAAATCCAGAAAAGAGCCATTAAATTCTACAACCACCTAAAAGGAAGTGATTGACAAACCTTCCATAACAAAGCCATCACCTACAGAGATGGACCTGGAGAAGAGTCCCCTAAGCATGCTGGTCCTGGGGCTCTGTTCACAAACACAAACAGACCCCACAGAGCCCCAGGACAGCAACACAATTAGACCCAACCAAATAATCAGAAAACAAAAAGATAATTATTTGACACATTGGAAAGAATTAACAAAAAAACAGAGCAAACTAGAATGCTATTTGGCCCTAAACAGAGAGTACACAGTGGCAGAATACCTGACACACTGTGACTGACCTAAAATGAAGGAATGCTTTGACTATGTACAGACTCAGTGAGCATAGCCTTGCTATTGAGAAAGGCTGCCGTAGGCAGACCTGGCTCTCAAGGGAAGACAGGCTATGTGCACACTGCCTATAAAATGAGGTGGAAACTGAGCTGCACTTCCTGACCTCCTGCCCAACGTATGACCACAGTGTGACATCACAGCAGAAATATGTTTGTCCTGTTGCCACAAGAAAAGGGTGACCGGTGAAGAACAAACACCATTATAAATACAACCCATAATTATGTTGATTCATTTTCTCTTTTGTACTTTAACTATTTGCACATCGTTACAACCCTGTACATAGACATAATATGACATTTGAAATGTCTTTATTCTTTTGGAACCTTTGTGTGTGTGTAGTAATAATAAACAACATTTTATTGTTTATTTCACTTTAATTTCACTTTCTTTGGCAATGTAAACATATGTTTCCCATGACAAGTCCCTTGAATTTAATTTAATTGAGAGAGAGAGAGAAAGAGAGACAGAGAGAGACAGAGAGAGAGATAGAGTTTGAGTTTTAAATACTCTTTATTGGGTCTGGGGGCCCACCACACAATAAATACTCATACAAAACCACAGTTACACATCAATTAAAAACACAACTCCAATTCCTCCTCCACAGTAACTAAACACAACAGCCTCTGAATACCCCATATACTCAAAAACAGATCGATATTGTTGACAAGTTTATAATATGCAAACTCAACCCTTAGTCTCGCTGCCAACATTCCCTCCAGCATTCCCACCACATCCACAGACCCCTGTCCCCGAATACTGTTCTTTCGGGTCTTCCATATCGCTAATTTTGCTGCCCCTAACACAAAATTAAGCAACACAACTACACCCCTTTGACCGAACCTGTACTTTGGCCCAAATATATACAGTTGGGAAGAGAAAACCTCTCCCAACATTGAGAACCAATCAGTGATCAGTTGAATCATCCCAACCAACCTGGGACACAGTAAAAACAGATGTGCCAGAGATTCAGACTCAGCACAGAATGGACACCCCTCCCCAACAGTAGGATCCAGGTGTACCAGATGCATGTTAGTGGCTATAGCTCCATGTATTATCCTCCATTGGAGGTCAGCTGTCCTCTTATCAATAGGCAGTTTGTATAATGATCGCCAACAGCCTTTTGGAGAGGCACCTGGACCAAGCACATCCGCCTACCTCGTCGATTTGACCCCTTCCAGGGAAGAGGCATGGGACACCTTTACACATGTTCTGTACATGGCCTTCTTTCCCACCTCCTTGAACTCCCCCAGCTCCGGGCTATCGAAGGAAAGCAGCATCCCCACATCCTCTTCAAATGCCCCTATCGCAGCACTAACAATCAGTGCAGGGAACACATAATCCAGACCCTCCTTCCACCGATCAGAATTGGAAGTGTCAGTCACATACTGCAGATGAAGCACTGGCAACGAGTCGCAGACCTCATCGACGACCTTCCTCAGTAGGCGAGATGATCGGATCCCCGCTCTTTCTCCCAGCTCCTCCAACGATCTGCTCCTGCTCCGCATCAGATGACCCAGCTTGGTACACCCCACGCCTAACAGGCATGAACGCAGGCTAGCTGAACCCAGAACACGGGACTGGATGGCAGTGTTATGAAAAAGAGGCTCTTCAAAAAGCCACATCCCTGGTGGCGTGCCGGCCTTACGGGACTTAACAAAGACTCTCCAAGCCTGCATAACAGACTCATAAAATGGAGTCAGGCCAGTCAAATCACCCCCCTCCAGCTTTAAGAGGAAAAGATGCTTGTCTAAGCCCAAACAGCCCGCTCTCCTCATCAATGTGTAGGCTGTTTCAGCCCAGCTGGAACAGTCTCTGCACAACAATCTCTGGGCTGCTTGGAGCCGGAAAGCCGTGATCCTAGAGGAAATGTCCACCAGGCCTTGCCCACCCTCGTGCAGTGGCAGGTACAGGGCTGCAGCTTTGATCCAGTGTTGTCCAGACCAGAAGAAATTGACAAGGGTCCTCTGAAGCTCTTGTATCAGACCCTTTGGTGGCTGTAAAATCATTAGTCTGTGCCACAGGGTAGAGGCAGCAAGATTATTAGCTACCAGGACCCTTCCTCTATAAGACAGCTGGGGTAGCAACCATTTCCATCTTGAGAGTCTGGCACACACTTTCTCCAATACACCCTCCCAGTTCTTTTTCTGAAAGACATCAGAGCCTAGAAAAACCCCAAAATCTTCATCCCATCTCTGCCCCACTGAAGCCCCCTGGTAACCTTGGAGTGGACCCCGTTTGAAGCCGACCTGCCCACAGCGCTTCACTCTTTCCCCAATTGACTCTAGCTGAGGAGGCCCCCTCATACACCTTTAAAGTGTTTGAGAGAACCTTAACATCCTCAGCCCCTGTAATAAAAACTATCACGTCATCTGCATACGCAGACAGTGCTATCGTGGGACCCTTCATTACACCTGGCACAGAGAAACCAGTAAGCTTCGCTCTTAAAAAACAAAGCATTGGTTCAATCGCCAGACTATATAACTGCCCTGAAATTGGGCATCCCTGCCTGATGCCCCTTTGGACAGGGATGGGGCAACTCAAACCACCACCCACCTTCACCATACACGAGGCTCCAGCATACAGTAAACTCACCCAAGACAGAAAAACATCCCCAAACCCAAAGGCTTTCATTGTTTTAAACCAGTACTGGTGGTCCACACGATCAAAAGCCTTCTCCTGATCCAACGAAAGTAAACCCACATTTACATCAGACAGTTTACAAATATCTAAAACATCTCTTATTATAAACAAATTGTCAACAATAGAGCGATCAGGTACACAGTAGGACTGGTCCTTGTGGATCAACAGTCCCAGATACTCTTTCAACCTGTTTGAGAGACATTTAGAAACAATTTTGTATTCTGCACACAGCAAAGCAACAGGTTTCCAATTTTTTATGAGAGCCAAATCCCCCTTTTTTGGCAACAATGAAAGCACCGCACGTTGACAAGATACAGGAAGAGAACCCTCATGAAAAGATTCACACAGCACTCCATAAAAATCCTCCCCAATAGACCCCCAAAAGTGCTTATAGAACTCAGATGGTAAACCATCGATACCAGGGGCTCGGCCTGATGAGAGCTGCATAACTGCTGTGGACAGCTCCTGCAGTGTAATATCAGCATCCAATGCGACTCTCTGCTCAGGTCCCAATTGAGGAAGACCATTTAACAACTGTTCAGTACACAGAGAGTCACAATCCTCCGCCTTATAGAGGGACGAGTAAAAATCCACGGCATGTTGACGCATTTCAATATCATCCGTAGTCACTTTCCCATCAGGGAGACGAAGGCAGACCATCTGTTTACGTTGAAACGTCGACTGTCCTAGGTTAAAAAAAAGCACTAGGAGCATCCATATCCTTGAGGGAAGCGAAACGAGACCTAATCAAGGCACCCTTCACTCTTTCATGCAGAAACGACCTTAGTTCATGTCTCTTGTCCTGTAAGTTCATGACTAGTCCAGGGTCGTTCTGAGTGAGCAGCTTCAATTCAATAGACTTGATGTCCTGTTCAAGGGCCTTGATAGTCTCTTTAACTACAATTTGAGACAGAGCAGTATATTGTTGACAAAATACTCGTATTTGGGCCTTCCCAACCTCCCACCATTGTCTCAAGGACTCAAAATTCCCCTTTATAACCCTCCATTTTTCCCAAAACAACACAAACCTGTCGCAAAACATGACATCATGTAACAATTTAACATTAAAATACCAGTAAGGTGATGACCTTCGTGGACAGGACAAGTGAATATCAACAGAAACAATATGATGATCAGAAAATCCCACAGGAGTAATGGCACACTTTCCCACCCTACTACAGTATTGCTCAGATACATATAACCTGTCTAACCTTGCTGCACTGACACAACCTTCATTAATTTTTAGCCATGTGTACTGCCTAACTTTGGCATTCCTTACTCTCCACACATCAGAAAGTTCAAACTCATTTAATAGGCCAGACAGGCAAGTGGCTGACCGCAGGTGAGGTTCTTCAGCGGTGCGATCAACAGTAAAATCCACTGTACAATTCCAGTCACCCCCTAAAACCATACACCCCTCTTGATCACACTGTCTTAAGGTTTCCTTTATTTGATCAAAAAACAGCAATACGCTCTGTACCCTCATTAGGAGCATAAACATTCAACAAAACAAACAAAAACCCCATAACATCCACCTTGACCAATAAAACCCGTCCCTTGACAATCTCTGTTGTAGATACCACAGTCACCCCTAAGCCTGAGGAAAACAAGATTGCCACCCCAGCACTTAAATTAGTACCATGACTGAGTACATGCTGCCCCTCCCACCACATACCCCAGTCAACCTCATTTTCCTCATCACTATGTGTCTCCTGTAGGAAAACTACATGAAGCCTTTTCTGTTTTATTACTTCTAATACCCAAGCCCTCTTATTCCTGTCCCTTCCCCCATTAATATTAAGAGAACCTACCCTTAGTACCTCCATATAGAAAAGAGAAAAGAAAAGCAGAAGAGCCCACAGAGAAAACAACGAGAAAAAAGACACCCTATGAGGCATGATCATCATCATTATTCTTTTTTCTTCTCTTAACCTGAGCACGTTTCCCACAACCTTTTGCTGCTGCAACAGCAGTAATAAATTTCCTCAAGCGAAACCGCTTCTTCTCACTCAGCTGGTCTAACCCGACCGTCTTCTGTAACATCACAGCAGACCTCACAAACTTATCAACATCAAAATAATCTGCCAATTTGACAGATTTCCCAAAAGTCTGATCCAGAAACTCATTTACCTCCTCTAGATCATAAACTGAGTCCTCACCATCAGCTGTCATTTCCAAAGCGATATCCATATCCTTCTCTTGATCCTCCTCAGCTGAGACCACAGACAACTGACTCCCCTCTACCACATCCCTTTCAACACTCCCCACTTGCACCTCATCACTCGTACCAAGCATCTCCTCCACTACCTGGGAGACTAGCCCCACCTGAACATCACTACTCATAGTGGGCATCTCCTCCATTAACTGGGAGCCTAGCTCCACATGAACCCCAGCACTCATAGTGGGAATCTCCTCCACTACCTGGGAACTTAGCTCCACATGAAAACCCTCTTGTACCTCATTACTCATAATGGACAACTCCTCCACTACCTGGGAGCCTAGCTCAACATGAACCCCAGCACTCGTAGTGGGAATCTCCTCCACTCCCTGGGAGCCTAGCTCCACATGAACCCCCTCCTTTACCCCAGCACTCATACTGGGCACCTGCTCACCAGTCTGAGGAACTGGCTCTTCAGATACATCCATACCTTCTACAACAATATTTTTCTGCAGCATAACATTACCTTCTAATACAGGTTGCAACCCCGTGCCCTCAACAAGGATAACTTGTTCCTCAGCAACAGGTGCTTGTGGCTGCTCTACCGCTGTCAGCTCACCTCTCCCTACATCAGCGGGCCCAGGCGTTACGATAACCACCTGTGCCCCTCCCTCTGCCTTCTCCCTTTTCGGGCAAGCATGTCGCTTATGACCAAACTCTCCACACTCAAAACACCGTTGATTACCCGTACTAGCATAAACCATATACAATCTATTGTCATACTTGATTTTAAACGATAACTCTAAAGTCTGCTCCGGTGAGTCCAAAAACATAAACACCTGTCGCCGAAATGACATTACCTGTTTCAACGCTGGGTGTTTGCAACCCAACGGGACAACCTTCATTGAACTGGCGAACTTCCCAAAGCGCAATAACTCGCGCTCCAATAGCTCATTTGGAATAAACGGTGGTACATTTGAAATCGTTACCCTTGTTGACGGGGAAAAAGCGGCGTAACTTGAATAAACATTCCTTTAAGAAGTACACCATACTCAACCATACGATCTACCAGACACTCTTCTTTAAGAAATACCACCACAGCTTTATTCATCCGAGATGCATAAGCAATATTCTCATATCCTACCTTCTCTCCTACGGCGACCAGAAACTCCTCCACCGTGACAGCAGCTTCAGTAACACACCTAAAGCCGTGCCGAAGTGACAGGGACGGCATCCCCATTCGGGCTGCCATCCCCGCCAAAATCAGGGTAATATTGATACGCAAAACAAAATACTTAATTTTACCACACACAAAAAAATAATAACGTTAATCATGCACCAAAACAAAATGCCACCAAGAAATAGCAAACCGAAAGAAAGTTGTGAATATCTAACTCTCCACAACACACGCACTCCTTCACTCAAACAATTCCCAGCATGCACCAATCACTCCCAGCATGCAGAGAGAGAGAGAGAGAGAGAGAGAGAGAGAGAGAGAGAGAGAGAGAGAGAGAGAGAGAGAGAGAGAGAGAGAGAGAGAGAGAGAGAGAGAGAGAGAGAGAGAGAGAGAGAGAGAGAGAGAGAGAGAGAGAGAGAGAGAGAGAGAGAGAGAGAGAGAGAGAGAGAGAGAGAGAGATAGAGAGACAGAGAGAGAGAGAGAGAGAGAGAGAGAGAGACAGAGAGAGAGAGAGATAGACAGAGAGACAGAGAGAGAGAGAGAGAGAGAGAGAGAGACAGAGAGAGACAGAGAGAGAGAGAGATAGAGAAAGAGACAGAGAGAGACAGAGAGAGACAGAGAGAGAGACAGAGAGAGAGAGATAGACTGAAGGAAGAGAACAAAAGGAGAGAGAAGGGATTACTAAAGCGTACTGCCCTGTCATGTGCAGCTGAAGTTGAGGAGGAAAGAGGAGGAGAATGAGGGAGAGTGTTGGAAGAGTTTGAGGGAGGAGAGTGAGGGAAGAGAGTGAAGGAAGAGAGCTAGGGATGAGAGTGAGGTTGGAGAATGAGGGAGGAGAGTGAGGGAGGAAATTGAGGGAAGAGAGTGAAGGAGGAGAGAGGGAAGTGAGTGAGGG
>NC_060176.1:13675039-13687539 GCF_021184085.1 Oncorhynchus gorbuscha
AGCCAGTGTTCAAATCTCCCCACTGTAGCCAGTGTTCAAATCTCCCCACCGTAGCCAATGTTCAAATCTCCCCGCCGTAGCCAATGTTCAAATCACCCCGCCATAGCCCGTGTTCAAATCTCCCCACCGTAGCCAGTGTTCAAATCTCCCCGCCGTAGCCAGTATTCAAATCTCCCCACCGTAGCCAGTATTCAAATCTCCCCACCGTAGCCAGTGTTCAAATCTCCCCGCCGTAGCCAGTATTCAAATCTCCCCGCCGTAGCCAGTGTTCAAATCTCCCCACCGTAGCCAGTGTTCAAATCTCCCCGCCGTAGCCAGTGTTCAAATCTTCCCGCCGTAGCCAGTATTCAAATCTCCCCGCCGTAGCCAGTGTTCAAATCTCCCCGCCGTAGCCAGTATTCAAATCTCGCCGCCGTAGCCAATGTTCAAATCTCCCCGCCGTAGCCAATGTTCAAATCTCCCCGCCGTAGCCAGTGTTCAAATCTTCCCGCCGTAGCCAGTTTTCAAATCTCCCCGCCGTAGCCAGTGTTCAAATATCCCTGCTGTAGCCAGTATTCAAATCTCCCCGCCGTAGCCAATGTTCAAATCTCCCCACCGTAGCCAGTGTTCAAATCTCCCCACCATAGCCAGTGTTCAACTCTCCCCCCGTAGCCAGTGTTCAAATCTCCCCGCCGTAGCCAGTGTTCAAATCTCCCCGCCGTAGCCAGTGTTCAACTCTCCCCACCGTAGCCAGTGTTCAAATCTCCCCCCGTAGCCAGTGTTCAAATCTCCCCGCCATAGCCCGTGTTCAAATCTCCCCACCGTAGCCAGTGTTCAAATCTCCCCACCGTAGCCAGTGTTCAAATCTCCCCACCGTAGCCAATGTTCAAATCTCCCCACCATAGCCAGTGTTCAAATCTCCCCACCGTAGCCAATGTTCAAATCTCCCCGCCATAGCCAGTGTTCAAATCTCCCCACCGTAGCCAGTGATCACTGCACGCATGTCAGACGAGTGCTGACTTGGGGAGGGGACTTTTTTTAAATTCAGGAGCTTATGAAATTAGCTGGTGTGATATGCAATTCATAAAGTTACATTAAAAATTAAAACAACAACTTAAAAGAGACTCAAAATCAAATGGAAATGTCATTTTTTCACATGAGGGGAAAAGGGTAGGTGGTCAGGCACTGGTTGAGCCCTATCTGTGCACGTGCCTGTGTGTCAATGTATATGTTCTGTATACTCTATGTTGGCTGTCGATGTGTCTATGTACATACAGTATGTGTGTGTGTGTGTGTGTGTGTGTGTGTGTGTGTGTGTGTGTGTGTGTGTGTGTGTGTGTGTGTGTGTGTGTGTGTGTGTGTGTGTGTGTGTGTGTGTGTGTGTGTGTGTGTGTGTGTGTGTGTGTGTGTGTGTGTGTGTGCGTGCTTGTGTGTGTGTCTGTGTCCGTGTGTTTGTTTGTATGTGCTTGTGCTTGTGCTTGTGCATGCGTGTGTGTGTGTGTTTGTGTCTGTGTGTTTGTTTGTGTGTGCTTGTGCGTGCGTGTGTGTTTGTGTCTGTGTGTTTGTTTGTGTGTGCTTGTGCGTGCATGCGTGTGTGTGTGTGTTTGTGTCTGTGTGTTTGTTTGTGTGTGCTTGTGCGTGCGTGTGTGTGTGTTTGTGTCTGTGTGTTTGTTTGTGTGTGCTTGTGCGTGCGTGCGTGTGTGTGTGTGTGTGTTGGTGGGTGTGTGTGTTTGTGGGTGTGTGTGTTGCATCTCCATGCTTGTGCTCCACAGAGAGGGGGAACGTCAGGCTGTTGTCTCTGAGTCATTTGGCATCGGGCCATTGGCACAGACACAGGCCTGGCATTGGGGTGCCCGCCTAGCTCTCACCACCTGTCTGGTCCCGGGAAGAGTCACCCACCTCCTCCTGGGAAGGCCACATCAGCCATGGGAAGAGTGAGAGGGGATACCCCAGCCTGGGTGAGGGGAGAGCAGGGTAGCCTATAGGGTAGCAGACCCCAGAACTCCAGACTTCCAGGGCTAGTCCCCCAGAACTCCAGACTTCCAGGGCTAGTCCCCCAGAACTCCAGACTTCCAGGGCTAGTCCCCCAGAACTCCAGACTTCCAGGGCTAGTCCCCCAGAACTCCAGACTTCCAGGGCTAGTCCCCCAGAACTCCAGACTTCCAGGGCTAGTCCCCCAGAACTCCAGACTTCCAGGGCTAGTCCCCCAGAACTCCAGACTTCCAGGGCTAGTCCCCCAGAACCCCAGACTTCCAGGGCTAGTCCCCCAGAACCCCAGACTTCCAGGGCTAGTCCCAGCCCTATCTTCCTTCAAGCCAGAGGATGAGAAGTTGTTGCTTTTTCTACCTCCTCCAATTATAAAACCAGCCCAGAAAAATCACAATTGGTTCTGTGAACGTTATTCATGTTCTGGGAGTTATAATAAAAGTTATAATACCACAACAGTTGTGCTGATGTCCATTCGCCTGATGTTGCAAGAACGTTCCCAGAAGACATTGAGTTATTACATTACCTTGAAACGTAATAATAACCTTAGTGGAATGTTCTGTGGTGGTTGTTACAGACGTTGTGCACAACATTTTAGTTCATGTTAGAACAATCCAATGATGTTTCATTTTTGTTATCAAAAACATTATTTTAATGTTTTGGGGATGTTGTCATCCTAATGTTAGATAAAACCCAAACTAGACATGAGTAGGTATCTTAGCTAATGTCCTGGGAATGGTCCTGGTTTGCTGGGAGAGCTTTATTCCATTTACAAAATATAAGACATCAGTTCCCCTCTCTCTCCTTGGATGTTTTAGACAAGCTTCACTAGGACCACACCAGGAAGGGCAGGTGTGTGTGTGTGTGTGTGTGTGTGTGTGTGTGTGTGTGTGTGTGTGTGTGTGTGTGTGTGTGTGTGTGTGTGTGTGTGTGTGTGTGTGTGTGTGTGTGTGTGTGTGTGTGTGTGTGTGTGTGTGTGTGTGTGTGTGTGTGTGTGTGTGTGTGTGTGTGTGTGTGTGTGTGTGTGTGTGTGTGTGTGGAGGGGTAAGAGAGTAGGGAGAGTGTATAGTTTGTTGCATGTCTGTGGTTTGTGTGGGAGTAGTGGATTCTCAGAAAAGCCTTGTACTACCTGTCAGTGAGGGATTGTGTGAACATGCACTCACTCAATAATTCAAACTCCACTAAGAGTGCTTCTGATTAAATAATGAAGGAACTGGGTCCTGATCAGGGGTGTGTGTGTGTGTGTGTGTGCATGTTAGATGGTTTGTGTGGACAATCATGGACAAGACAAGCACAGCCCGAAAGGAAAAGATTCAAGCTGAAAACAGCATGTACATTTACATTACAGACACATTTATGTTAATCTGTATTCATATGCAAACACACATGTTAAGGAGTCATCAACCAGCACAATCAGACATAAATGCTTCCTCACCAGTGTTTTGTACAGCACAGAACAGGCAGCTGTAGTTCCTGGAAAAGAGACGGTGTAGAATGGAGAGAACAGCTGCCAACTAAGAATGTCTCTTGTCCCTCTATACTGTCATTCACAAAGAACATACATACAAACACACACATCAGTGTTGGGGTTCATTCCACTTATTTAATTCTCTTTCCCTGTATTTCTATTTGATTCAATTCAAATTCCAGATCATTCTTTAAATGCAGAGATAATTCAATTCCTCTCTCTTCCAATAATGAATTTCCCTGTTAAATATTATCTCCAACAATTCCAATTCAAATTCATTTCCCTCAGGCTTTCAGACTGATCATGTCACTGTTCAGACAGCCTAGGAAAATTGGAAATATATAAATACAAGTTGAAATGATTAAAAACAAATCCTGCAGTCAATGTTTGATACTATGTGCATTAATTCCATTCACTGACAAAAATTGAATTTAAATTAAATTAAATCCCAAATTGAATTCAAAATAATTTATTCACTTCATGAGTAAACTCAAGAATTGAATTGGAATTAAAAGTAAAATTGACCCCAACCCTGACATGCACACACACACACACACACACACACACACACACACACACACACACACACACACACACACACACACACACACACACACACACACACACACACACACACACGCACACGCACACGCACACGCACACGCACACACGCACACACACAGGCACACACACACAAGCTATGCACAATAGAAATGCTACACAAAAGAGACAGAGTGCATTCCCTGTGTGTGTGTGTGTGTGTGTGTGTGTGTGTGTGTGTGTGTGTGTGTGTGTGTGTGTGTGTGTGTGTGTGTGTGTGTGTGTGTGTGTGTGTGTGTGTGTGTGTGTGTGTGTGTGTGTGTGTGTGTGTGTGTGTGTGTGTGTGTGTGTGTGTGTGTGTGTGTGTGTGTGCGTGTCAGGGTTGGGGTCAATTTTACTTAATTCCTATTAAATTCTTCAATACTTGAGTGACTCACTTCACTTGAGCATTTCTTTATCACCCAACCAGATACACAGAGAACAGTAGAGGTGTTGTCAATGCCCTGGAGGCCAGATCAGGGTGAGTGTGTACTGTTAGTGTGTCTCTCCCAACTCTTGTACACTCTGTCTCCATTCCTGTTTGATTTGTCCTTCAGGCATTCTAGAACCTTCTGAGGTTGCCATGGAGTCCTGCTTGTTCAGGCCTTCCGCTGGGTTGTCATGGCGCCAGGGGTCGTAGGCTGTTAAAGCCTGTCTGGACACCACCCTCTGCAACTAGATCCTCCCTGACGGGCAGACCACAGGCTGTGAGGATTGGCAACAACACCTCCTCCACACTGACTCAACACAGTGACCCCCCAGGGATGTGTCCTCAGCCCTCTGCTGTACTCCCTGTTCATCAAGACTGTGTGGCTAAGCACAACACCAACTCCATCATCAAATTTGTTAATGACACCACAGTTGTAGTCCTGTTCACTAACAATGACGAGTCAGCCTATAGGGAGGAGGTAAGTGAACTGGCATTGTGGTGTCAGGACAACAACCTCTCTCTCAATGTCAGCAAAACAAAGGAGTTAATTCTTGACTTCAGGAAGGGAGGGAACATTCCCCGATCCACATCAACGGGACTGCAGTAGAGAGAGTCACTAGTTTTATGTCCCTCAGCATCCACATCATAGAGGACTTGACATGGATCAACAACACTACCACTCTTGTCAAGAGGGCGCAACAGTGTCTACTTCCTAAGGCAGCTGAAGAAATTTGGCATACTGCTTAGGGTCCTCTCCAAATATTGTTGCGTTGTCGAGAAGGAACCTGCATTTTGTTGGACAATGTATACCATAACATGACCCCCAGGCCACAGGAGGACTGACGGCCAGAACCCTGGGCTGTAATCAGACAGAGGGGTTAGCGACCCCAAGGAGGGTGACCTTAGAGGTCAGGGCAGTTAATGGTGTGAAGGATGATTGATGGTGATATGATTTATTGGCTCTGCCTGCCTCTGACAGACTGTGGAAATAGTTTAATAGAAACATCAACAAAGAGTTCAATAAAAAAACAAATACTTTAAAAGCAATGGTGATCTGGCAATGGTGATCTGGCAATGGTGATCTGGTAATGGTGATCTGGCAATGGTGATCTGGCAATGGTGATCTGGCAATGGTGATCTGGTAATGGTGATCTGGTAATGGTGATCTGGCAATGGTGATCTGGTAATGGTGATCTGGCAATGGTGATCTGGCAATGGTGATCTGGCAATGGTGATCTGGTAATGGTGATCTGGCAATGGTGATCTGGCAATGATGATCTGGTAATGGTGATCTGGTAATGGTGATCTGGCAATGGTGATCTGGCAATGGTGATCTGGTAATGGTGATCTGGCAATGGTGATCTGGCAATGGTGATCTGGTAATGGTGATCTGGCAATGGTGATCTGGCAATGGTGATCTGGCAATGGTGATCTGGCAATGGTGATCTGGCAATGGTGATCTGGCAATGGTGATCTGGTAATGGTGATCTGGCAATGGTGATCTGGCAATGGTGATCTGGCAATGGTGATCTGGTAATGGTGATCTGGCAATGGTGATCTGGCAATGGTGATCTGGTAATGGTGATCTGGTAATGGTGATCTGGCAATGGTGATCTGGCAATGGTGATCTGGTAATGGTGATCTGGCAATGGTAATCTGGCAATGATGATCTGGTAATGGTGATCTGGCAATGGTGATCTGGTAATGGTGATCTGGCAATGGTGATTTGGCAATGATGATCTGGTAATGGTGATCTGGCAATGGTGATCTGGCAATGGTGATCTCAGTGTCTCCCAGCTTGGGGTAGTGTATATGGATGATAGGTACAGTAATGAGCTTTCTCACTGTTGAGTGGCTGAGTATAACCATGGGAACACAGTGCAGACTGTCACTCTATTTCTCCTCTCCTCTCTGTTGATTTGATTCTCATTTTCTCATTTCCTGCCTCTAATCTCTCTCCAGTCCACCTCTACCCTCTAACTTTCCACCCAACCCCCCACCACCACCACACACACACGCACACGCACGCACGCACACACACACGCACAAACACACACACAAACACAGCTTCTGCTCATCCAAGCCTGCACGCCCCCAGGCCTAGGTTAGTGTGCTGAGGTAGGGTGGGGTAGTCTGTTGTGTTCCTGTGTGTGTAATCCAGGCCATCCTTCATTCCTTATCTCTCCTCTCTAATGTATGGGGCCAGTGGAGTCTGGCGCTGGGGATTCATGGCCTAGACCTTGGCTTTCTGAGAGCCAGCATCAATAACCTCCCCTCTCTTATATTCCAGATGGATCCTATTTATCTATGTGTGTATGGAGGGGTGGGGGGCAGCTTTGTGTGTTTGTGTGTGTCTGTGTGTTTTGTGTGTGTGTGTGATTCTGTATGTGTGTGTGTGAGGAAGAAGACCTTTTAGTTTTTGTCAGGAGAGCGGTGAAAGGGGGTAGGTCAGGGTTAGAGGTCAGTAGAACACTCCATTAATTCACCTCAAGGGGAGGCGTGTTCCCACACCACTCAGGGTTTATTGCAGCATTGAATGTCTGTGACTGTGTGCTTGTGTGATTAGTGTGTAGTACAGCAAAGTTGTGTACATGGGCTTTGGTAACACACACGCTACCTCTTAAAGCCTACGGATTGCCGGTATGGGACAAGACATCAAAGAACACACACACACACACCCTCTCCTCATATCAAAGAACATACACACACACACACACACACCCTCTCCTCATATCAAAGGACACACACACACACACACACACACACACACACACACACACCCTCTCCTCATATCAAAGAACACACACACACCCTCTCCTCATTATCCAAGGTGGATCCTATAACACAGGGCTCAGCCGGTATCGCTCCTCTCTGCTAACCATATTTGTCACAGTGTCCTCTTCTATGGGCTGTGGAGTCCTGTTCCAACCAATGAGAACTCTCTAATTGTCCACTGCAGGGAGCATATCCAATCAGAGCCCAGCCCAACTGCCAGCTTAACGAATCAGAGGACTGCAGAGTGGAGAGTGTGACAGTGTTGCGTGTAGTGTCTCCGAACCTGTTACTAAGTGTGAATTAGCTGGAGAGGAGAGGGAATGAGTTGGGAGGGGGGACTCATTTCAGCATGACACAACCCTGGAATTCGTCTCGTGTGTGTCTGTGCTCCGTCTGGGCTGGCAGATGGAGGGAGGGGGGACTCATTTCAGCATGACACAACCCTGGAATTCGTCTCGTGTGTGTCTGTGCTCCGTCTGGGCTGGCAGATGGAGGGAGGGGGACTCATTTCAGCATGACACAACCCTGGAATAAGTCTCGATGTGTGTGTCTGTGCTCCGTCTGGGCTGGCAGATGGAGGGAGGGGGACTCATTTCAGCATGACACAACCCTGGAATTCAGCTCGTGTGTGTCTGTGCTCTGTCTGGGCTGGCAGATGGAGGGAGGGGGACTCATTTCAGCATGACACAACCCTGGAATTAACAGTCTCGTGTGTGTCTGTGCTCCGTCTGGACTGGCAGATGGAGGGAGGGGGACTCATTTCAGCATGACACAACCCTGGAATTCCCTGTGTGTCTGTGCTCCGTCTGGGCTGCAGATGGAGGGAGGGGGACTCATTTCAGCATGACACAACCCTGGAATAAGCGTCTCGTGTGTGTCTGTGCTCCGTCTGGGCTGGCAGATGGAGGGAGGGGGACTCATTTCAGCATGACACAACCCTGGAATTCGTCTCGTGTGTGTCTGTGCTTCGTCTGGGCTGGCAGATGGAGGGAGGGGGACTCATTTCAGCATGACACAACCCTGGAATTAAGTCTCGTGTGTGTCTGTGCTCCGTCTGGGCTGGCAGATGGAGGGAGGGGGACTCATTTCAGCATGACACAACCCTGGAAAATTCGTCTCGTGTGTGTCTGTGCTCCGTCTGGGCTGGCAGATGGAGGGAGGGGGACTCATTTCAGCATGACACAACCCTGGAATTCGTCTCGTGTGTGTCTGTGCTCCGTCTGGGCTGGCAGATGGAGGGAGGGGGGACTCATTTCAGCATGACACAACCCTGGAATTCGTCTCGTGTGTGTCTGTGCTCCGTCTGGGCTGGCAGATGGAGGGAGGGGGGACTCATTTCAGCATGACACAACCCTGGAATTCGTCTCGTGTGTGTCTGTGCTCCGTCTGGGCTGGCAGATGGAGGGAGGGGGCAGACGAGTGGAGGTGGAAGAAGAGCTGGAGATAAGAGATGAGTGATGCCATTGATCTCAGCACTGTGCTGCTGATCATCCCAATCCTCTCAATTCAATTCAATTCAAGGGCTTTATTGGCATGGGAAACATGTGTTAACATTGCCAAAGCAAGTGAGGTAGACAACATACAAAGTGAATATATAAAGTGAAAAACAACAAAAATTAACAGTAAACATTACACATACAACAGTTTCAAAACAGTAAAGACATTACAAATGTCATATTATATATATAATATAATTTGGTTGTTTTTCTATTGGAGAAGAAATAAGATATATATACTATACAGCATATATATATATATATATATATATATATATATACAATGTACAAATAGTTAAAGGACACAAGATAAAATAAATAAGCATAAATATGGGTTTTACCTTCTCTTGTGAGGTTGGGCCAATGTTGGTCTTAGGTTGCTGTGGCGTTGGTCTAACATTGGTCTGATGTTGATCTGGTTGGATTCTCCCTGGTGCTTTAATGTCTGTCTCGCTCATACACAACCCAGACAATTAAAATGTAAGGCCCTATAAAATCTACGTTGCGGGGAACACGGACGGAATCAAGGAATCCAGACATTAAAACGGAACTTAGTAGGAAATTAGCTAAATGAATTGAACTTATTTGAAAATTCATTAATTTGCCCAAGCTGGCTGTCTGGCTGTCTGGCTGGCTGTCTCTTGACTGAAGTCTGGTGTGTTTGTGGTTGTTTTTATGACTGAGTGTGTCTTTACTCTGTACATAACAAGAACCCTGGCCTGAACTCCTGTCCTATATAATAGATATAGCTTAAATTGATATGTATACCTTAATGTTCTCCCCTTTACTCCTGTATTCCCTCTCATCCATCACTCTCCTCTCTTCCTGCTTATTCTCTCTCTATTCTCCTCCCTCATTCTCCATCTCATCTTTCCTCTCCTATTTTTCCTCCATCCTCTGTCCTCTCCCTACATTTTCTGTGTGTGTGTGCGTGTGTGTGCGTGTGTGTGTGTGTGCGTGTGTGTTCTCAGCCCTCTGCCCTGATAATTTGCCCAGTAAATGCTGCTGAGATTAGGACAGGGGAGGTGGAGTGTGTAAGATTCATCTATCCAAGAAAGAGAGAGAGCGTGAGGGAGAGGAGGGAAAGATACTATTTTTATTCATTTTGTAGAAGAGGGAGTCAAAGAAGTCTCTAATCCCAGAGGTGCAACATCATGAGACTTCCAGGTAATGCTTGAGAAACAGACCAAGCAGACCAGGTCAGGGTTTAGGGTTTGAGAAGTCAATGAGAGAAGTAAAAACTTCTTCCTTAGTTGTTGATCTTCTGGAAATCTGAAGGCACAACCTAGATTCAATCAAATGTCTTAAATAGTTAAACATGTTACTACTCCAACCTCATGAAAGTGACAAACTGACACATTTACATATTAGTGCCTTTGTTTTGACAGCCTGCACATGTGTAGTTCGGCGCCAGACGACCGTTAGACCCGATGACGTGTTTCTGTGCATGAGCTCAGCTAGCTAACGTCGCCATGACATCGCCTACAAGGGTGATGGGGATTTCTATTAGAGAAGCAGTTTCTGTCTATCTTCATACTGTACTGTCTTTGATAATAGCTGGATAGGAAGTAGGAAGTCAGTGGGGTGAGAGAGGAAGATGACAGGAGAAAAGAGGGGATGGATGGTTGTGATAAAGAGCTAGAGGTGGTCGTGCCCATCTTCATTGAGTGATGGGAACAGACCCTGCCATTGTTCATCTTTCTCACTCTTCTTTCTCTCTCACTCTTTCTCATCATGTCCTCCAATCACCCTCCGGATGACAGAGAGGAGGACAGGGACTGAGGATGGAGAGAAGGGGAAAGAGAGAGACTGTAGAGAGGTGTGCTGATTGCATGGAGGTTCATTTATGTAGTGTGTGCTGGATCAATGTTCTGTTCTTATAGTGAGGAGAGGCAATTGATCTGAATAAATGACCAAATGTGTATGTCTGTGTGTATGTGTTTGTGACTCTGACCTCCCATGAGGATCCTGTCCTCATCCCTCTCGGGGTCTCTCCTTCCATTGTTCTTTCTCTGGCTGTCATCCTCCTCTCCCTCAGTCCCTCTCTTTCCCTTGCTCTGTCCTCCTTTCAGGCTGTCATCCTCCTCTCCCTCAGTCCCTCTCTTTCCCTTGCTCTGTCCTCCTTTCAGGGTGTCATCCTCCTCTCCCTCAGTCCCTCTCTTTCCCTTGCTCTGTCCTCCTTTCAGGGTGTCATCCTCCTCTCCCTCAGTCCCTCTCTTTCCCTTGCTCTGTCCTCCTTTCAGGGTGTCATCCTCCTCTCCCTCAGTCCCTCTCTTTCCCTTGCTCTGTCCTCCTTTCAGGGTGTCATCCTCCTCTCCCTCAGTCCCTCTCTTTCCCTTGCTCTGTCCTCCTTTCAGGGTGTCATCCTCCTCTCCCTCAGTCCCTCTCTTTCCCTTGCTCTGTCCTCCTTTCAGGGTGTCTTCCTCCTCTCCCTCAGTCCCTCTCTTTCCCTTGCTCTGTCCTCCTTTCAGGGTGTCATCCTCCTCTCCCTCAGTCCCTCTCTTTCCCTTGCTCTGTCCTCCTTTCAGGGTGTCATCCTCCTCTCCCTCAGTCCCTCTCTTTCCCTTGCTCTGTCCTCCTTTCAGGGTGTCATCCTCCTCTCCCTCAGTCCCTCTCTTTCCCTTGCTCTGTCCTCCTTTCAGGGTGTCAATCTCCTCTCCCTCAGTCCCTCTCCCTTGCTCTGTCCTCCTTTCAGGGTGTCTTCCTCCTCCATCTGAGTCTCTCTCTTTCCCTTGCTCTGTCCTCCTTTCAGGGTGTCTTCCTCCTCTCCCTCAGTCCCTCTCTTTCCCTTGCTCTGTCCTCCTTTCAGGGTGTCTTCCTCCTCCATCTGAGTCTCTCTCTTTCCCTTGCTCTGTCCTCCTTTCAGGGTGTCTTCCTCCTCTCCCTCAGTCCCTCTCTTTCCCTTGCTCTGTCCTCCTTTCAGGGTGTCTTCCTCCTCCATCTGAGTCTCTCTCTTTCCCTTGCTCTGTCCTCCTTTCAGGGTGTCAATCTCCTCTCCCTCAGTCCCTCTCTTTCCCTTGCTCTGTCCTCCTTTCAGGGTGTCTTCCTCCTCTCCCTCAGTCCCTCTCTTTCCCTTGCTCTGTCCTCCTTTCAGGGTGTCATCCTCCTCTCCCTCAGTCCCTCTCTTTCCCTTGCTCTGTCCTCCTTTCAGGGTGTCATCCTCCTCTCCCTCAGTCCCTCTCTTTCCCTTGCTCTGTCCTCCTTTCAGGGTGTCTTCCTCCTCCATCTGAGTCTCTCTCTTTCCCTTGCTCTGTCCTCCTTTCAGGGTGTCTTCCTCCTCTCCCTCAGTCCCTCTCTTTCCCTTGCTCTGTCCTCCTTTCAGGGTGTCTTCCTCCTCCATCTGAGTCTCTCTCTTTCCCTTGCTCTGTCCTCCTTTCAGGGTGTCTTCCTCCTCTCCCTCAGTCCCTCTCTTTCCCTTGCTCTGTCCTCCTTTCAGGGTGTCTTCCTCCTCCATCTGAGTCTCTCTCTCTCTCTTTCTCTCTCATTTCAATTCAGTTCAAATGACTTTATTGGCATGTTTACTAAAGCAAGTGAAATAGATAATAAACAAAAGTCAAATGAACTGTAAACATTACACTCACAAAAGTTCCAAAGGAAGAGAGACATTTCAAACATGATATTATGTCTATATGCAGTGTTGTAACGATGTACAAATAGTTAAAGTACAAAAGGGATAATAAATAAACATAAATATGGGTTGTATTTACAATGGTGTTTCTTCTTCACTGGTTGTCCTTTTCTTGTGGCAACAGTCACAAATATTGCTGCTGTGATGGCACACTGTGGT
>NC_060176.1:13692539-13695039 GCF_021184085.1 Oncorhynchus gorbuscha
TGGCCAGACTGAAGCCACTCCTCAGTAAAAGGCACATGAAAGCCCGCTTGGAGTTTGCCAAAATGCACCTAAAGGACTCTCAGACGATGAGAAACAAGATTCTCTGGTCGAATAATTCCAAGATTGAACAATTTAGCCTGAATTCCAAGCATCACGTCTGGAGGAAACCTGGCACCATCCCTACAGTGAAGCATGGTGGTGGCAGCATGTTTTTCAGGGGCTGGGAGACTAGTCAGGATGGAGAGAAATCAAATGACATGTTTTATTGGTCACATACACATGGTTAGCAGATGTTAATGCGAGTGTAGCGAAATGCTTGTGCTTCTAGTTCCGACCTTGCAGTAATATCTAACAAGTAATCTAACAGTTTCACATCAACTACCTTATACACACAGTGTAAAGGAATGAATAAGAATATGTACATATAAATATATGGATGAGCGATGGCCAAACGGCATAGGGAAGATGCAGTAGATGGTATAGAGTACAATATATACATATGAGATGCGTTATGTAGGGAAAGAGAGATCCTTGATGCACATCTGCTCCAGAGCGCTCCGGACCTCAGACCAGGGTGAAGATTCACCTTCCAACAGGACAATGACCCTAAGCACACAGCCAAGACAACGTAGAAGTGGCTTGGGACAAGTATCTGAATGTCCTTGAGTGGCCTAGCCAGAGCCCAGACTTGAACCCAATAGAACATCTCTAGAGAGACCTGAAAATAGCTGTGCAGCGACACTCCCCATCCAACCTGACAGGGCTTGAGAGGATCTTCCCCAAATGCAGGTGTGCCAAGCTCGTAGCGTCATACTCAAGAAGACTCTAGGCTGTAATCGCTGCCAAAGATGCTTCAACAAAGTACTGAGTAAAGGGTCTGAATACTTATATAAATGTGATATTTCATTATTATTATGTTTTAAATAATCACCACACAGTCATGTGTTTGTTTGTCAGGGGGTGTAACAGGGCCAGGGTCCACCCATAATGCCGCGGAGCTGTGCTCCTTCCTGTTGTCAGAGGTCTGTCCTGTTTCCACAGTGACCGAGCAGCAGCTCACCATGGTAACCACAGGGCCCTTTGAAGTGTTTTTTGTCCAACCCCCTCAACCCCCCCTCTCTTTCATGCCCTCTCCCTATCTAACTCACACCCCTCATCTCGCCCCATATCCCCCTTCCTTCTCACACCCCACCCCCCATCTTCTCTGTTCCTCTCTCTCCCCATCTCTATCCCCCTTCCTTCTCACACCCCACCCCCATCTTCTCTGTTCCTCTCTCTCCCCATCTCTATCCCCCTTCCTTCTCACACCCCACCCCCATCTTCTCTGTTCCTCTCTCTCCCCATCTCTATCCCCCTTCCTTCTCACACCCCACCCCCATCTTCTCTGTTCCTCTCTCTCCCCATCTCTATCCCCCTTCCTTCTCACACCCCACCCCCCATCTTCTCTGTTCCTCTCTCTCCCCATCTCCCCCCTTCCTTCTCACACCCCACCCCCATCTTCTCTGTTCCTCTCTCTCCCCATCTCTATCCCCCTTCCTTCTCACACCCCACCCCCATCTTCTCTGTTCCTCTCTCTCCCCATCTCTATCCCCCTTCCTTCTCACACCCCACCCCCATCTTCTCTGTTCCTCTCTCTCCCCATCTCTATCCCCCTTCCTTCTCACACCCCACCCCCATCTTCTCTGTTCCTCTCTCTCCCCATCTCTATCCCCCTTCCTTCTCACACCCCACCCCCATCTTCTCTGTTCCTCTCTCTCCCCATCTCTATCCCCCTTCCTTCTCACACCCCACCCCCATCTTCTCTGTTCCTCTCTCTCCCCATCTCTATCCCCCTTCCTTCTCACACCCCACCCCCATCTTCTCTGTTCCTCTCTCTCCCCATCTCTATCCCCCTTCCTTCTCACACCCCACCCCCATCTTCTCTGTTCCTCTCTCTCCCCATCTCTATCCCCCTTCCTTCTCACACCCCACCCCCATCTTCTCTGTTCCTCTCTCTCCCCATCTCTATCCCGCTTATCTTCCCTCCCCTACCTCTCTTCCTCTCTCCTCTCTCCCCGTTCCCTCTATCCCTGCCCCTTCCCTGTCTCCCCCTCGCCCCTGATCTTTTGTCTGCAGTTATAACAGCATGTTGCCCTAACAGCGGCCTGGGTCATAAATGACCCTGACATGTTAAAGACCCCGGTCAGTGAAAACATGACCCTTCCCACCCCTCATCCACCCCTTTACACATATACACATGCATGCACATACACACTCATTCACTCACTCAGTCACACACACACGTGGACACACACAGGCTCACACATGCATGCACATTCACACACACACACACACACACACACACACACACACACACACACACACACACACACACACACACACACACACACACACACACACACACACACACACACACACACACACACACACACACACACACACACACACCAGTAGGCTGACCAGGCATGGTCTTTGCAACACATACTGTAGGGATCAGAGG
>NC_060176.1:13700039-13702539 GCF_021184085.1 Oncorhynchus gorbuscha
GGTACTCAACCCTAATTGCTCCTGTGAGTTGCTCTGGATAAGAGTGTCTGCTAAATTACTCAAATGTATACAGCTTCCTACTTATTAGTCAGTTGTCCGTTTTGAAAGACAAAGAGCCTTTCTTGATGATCAGAGACGAGGAGGGCATCATTACTGGATGATCTAGTCTGGCTGAGGACAGCTATTTCACCCAATAGCTCCGTGCTTTTTGTTTGTGTTTTGTTTTGGGGTTTGTGTGTGTGTGTGTGTGTGTGTGTGTGTGTGTGTGTGTGTGTGTGTGTGTGTGTGTGTGTGTGTGTGTGTGTGTGTGTGTGTGTGTGTGTGTGTGTGTGTGTGTGTGTGTGCGTGCGTGCGTGCGTGCGTGCGTGCGTGCGTGCGTGCGTGCGTGCGTGCGTGCGTGTGTGTGTGTGTGAGGCAGCCTTGTAAAACTGGAGTTCTCCATGAATATGTTTGCCTCGTTATTCACTTTCAAGAGCTAAAGTATCAGCCTGCAAGCAATACGTTTTACCATAGAGAGAAAGACGGACAGCCAGAGAGCTAAAAGAGAGTAGAGAACGATGAAAAGAGAGGGAGGTAGTGAGAGAAAGAGAGAGAAATACAGAAAGGACCGTGTGAGAGAGAAGGCGACAGAAAAATAAAGAACAATATGGAGAGGGAGCCCAGTCAGAGAGTTGAGCCTCTTAGCTCCTCATCAATAGGCATTGTTTAAAGATGGCTGCCTCTCCAAGGCCCGCCCTGTGGGCCGTGGCTAATGCTAAAGCGCTAGCTAATCCCAGAATAATACTCTGTGAGGGAAACAGCTAACGATATGCCATGAGATTATGGATGGGAGTGGATTTTTCTCACACAAAACACACACACATTCACACAGAGTGCTGAACACACACACATACACAGCTGTGGGGGTGCATGTTTCTTAAGAGATAAAGGCAGAGAAACAGGGAGACCGATTGAGAAGTAGCCATTGGATTGGGTTGAGTTGAATTGAGTGGTTTATAGGTTGAGACGGTGTGTATTTGTGTGTTTGACTTATGTTCTGGTAGGTAGAGCAGGAGCCTTTGATTGAGCTGATGATTTTGAGGCTGCTGTCCCACTGCAGGCCTTGTGTAGGTCTGTTGGGTGTACAGTTGAATGTTCACTAAGCCCCGCCCCAGAATTTGGGGCAAACAATTGCAGTGCTCCAATGGATAGCAAATGTTGTTGAGTCCGACACCTCAGTCAAGCTCACTTTTTAAACACATGGAAGCCACTGAGGGCATTGCAAAATTGATCGTTTTTGTCCAAAAACATCTCAGCCATTAGCTGCCTGGGGCTAGTCTATCAGACAGTGTAGTCATGCGTGTGTGCTTGTGTATGCATGTGTGTGACAGTGTGTGTATGTGTGTGCAATTTGAATAAGGCGTGTATTTGCAAGCACTGTCCCATTTCATCAATTCTGCTTTCTATTCTATACCTCTCTACATCTCTTTACCCCCTCTACCTCCCTCTCTACACCCCTCTCTATATCTCTCTACCCCCTCTCTACATCTCTCTACCTCCTCTCTACCTCCCTCTCTACATCCCTCTCTACATCTCTCTCTACCTCCCTCTCTACCTCCCTCTCTACATATCTCTCTACCTCCCTCTCTACATCTCTCTACCCCCCTCTCTACATCCCTCTCTGCATCTCTCTCTACCTCCCTCTCTACATCCCTCTTTACATCTCTCTACCCCCTTCTCTACATCTCTCTACCTCCTCTCTACCTCCCTCTCTACATCACTCTCTACCCCCCTCTCTACATCCCTCTCTACATCTCTCTACCCCCTCTCTACATCCCTCTCTACATCTCTCTACCCCCTCTCTACATCCCTCTCTGCATCTCTCTCTACCTCCCTCTCTACATCCCTCATTACATCTCTCTACCCCCTCTCTACATCTCTCTACCCCCTCTCTACATCCCTCTCTACATCTCTCTACCCCCTCTCTACATCCCTCTCTGCATCTCTCTCTACCTCCCTCTCTACATCCCTCTTTACATCTCTCTACCCCCTCTCTACATCTCTCTACCTCCTCTCTACCTCCCTCTCTACATCCCTCTCTACTACCCTCTCTACATCCCTCTCTACATCCCTCTTTACATCTCTCTACCCCCCCCTCTCTACATTTCTCTACCTCCTCTCTACCTCCCTCTCTACATCTCTCTACCCCCCTCTCTACATCCCTCTCTGCATCTCTCTCTACCTCCCTCTCTACATCTCTCTACCCCCTCTCTACATCTCTCTACCTCCTCTCTACCTCCCTCTCTACATCCCTCTCTACCCCCTCTCTACATCCCTCTCTACCTCCCTCTATACATCCCTCTCTACATCCCTCTCTACATCTCTCTCTACCTCCCTCTCTACCTCCCTCTCTACATATCTCTCTACCTCCCTCTCTACATCTCTCTACCTCCCTCTCTACATATCTCTCTACCTCCCTCTCTACATCTCTCTACCCCCTCTCTACATCCCTCTCTGCATC
>NC_060176.1:13707539-13715039 GCF_021184085.1 Oncorhynchus gorbuscha
CCTGCTGTGTCGGCTCTATGTGTTCTCAACACTGCGTTTGCATACTGTACGCATGCATCCAGGTACACACACACAAACACATTTGTTAATCAAATGAGCAGGGCTTTTAAAGAATCCCTCCTTCTTCCCCCATCCAGTTCTATCCTCCTCCTCCCCCTTCTCTCTCTCTAACAAAATAAGTCTGTGAAACAACAGAGATTTGATCTGTTTGATATTTATAATACACTAGATAAAGGATTCAGGTAAGAACAGAGAGAAAGAGACTGATTGAAGCGACTATGCGTGTTTGTGCATGTCTGTGCTCGTTTTAAAGCAGACAGGTGTGCCACAAGGCATTGTGGGAGGTAGACGATATGACGGCATGTCAACCTGTCAGCTTTGTCTATCCCCCATCTGGATCCCCTGTGTGTGTGTGTGTGTGTGTGTGTGTGTGTGTGTGTGTGTGTGTGTGTGTGTGTGTGTGTGTGTGTGTGTGTGTGTGTGTGTGTGTGTGTGTGTGTGTGTGTGTGTGTGTGTGTGTGTGTGCGTGCGTGCGTGCGTGCGTGCGTGCGTGCGTGCGTGCGTGCGTGCGTGCGTGCGTGTGTGTGTGTGTACATTTGTGTGGCCATTTGCATTTATTGTAGGGAGTATATAGAGTTGTGTCTGTGTTCCTGTGTTCCTGTGAGTGTGTGTGCCTGCACTGTAAAAAAGTAATTTGTTCTGTTAACTACATTTCTGGTGGAAACCCATTGCATAGATTAATTTGAGTAGCCCAACTCCAAGTATTAAATACTTAAAGTAATAAAGAGACTCCACCGCCCATGTGGTTGTCTTTTTAAGTTGTAAATACTTAACTGTTTAGTGTTTCGTTAACTTTCTGACACTAAATTGCATTATGTATTCTGAACTATTAATTATTGAAGTTACTTGAACATGAATATGTGTTGTAGTGAACATCAACATTTAATGTCCCTTCTACTAACCTCTTGCGACGAGCCATCCCGGATCCGGGATCGTAATCATAGCCTCAAACGAATTAGCATAACGCAGCGGACATAAATACCCCTAGAAACTTTTCCTATTCATGACAATTGCAAATTAAATGAATTAAATATATTCAAACACAAGCTTAGCCTTTTGTTAACAACACTGTTATCTCAGTTTTTCAAAATATGCCAACGCTAGACAAGCATTTGTGTAAGTTTATCATGGCATAATGCTATGCTAGGCTCTGCTGGTAGCAGGCAACATTTTCACAAAAATAAGAAAAGCAACCAAATTAAATCATTTACCTTTGAAGAACTTCAGATACTTTCACTCAGGAGACTCCCAGTTAGATAGCAAATGTTCCTTTTTTCCAAAAATATTATTTTTTGTAGGGGAAATAGCTGCCGTTTGTTCATCATGCTTGGCTGAGAAATCTATAACGGTAAACTTTTTTCAAAATTTGCTCCATATTATCGACGGAAACACGGCAAACGTTGTTTAGGATCCATCCTCAAGGTGTTTTTAACATATATATTGGATAATATATCCGCCGAGGTAATTGGTTTCTCATAAGAAGCGATTGGAAAAATGTCTACCTCAGTATTTTACACAAGATTTTCTGCGGGAGACACCATGTGACCACTTGCTATATATGTTCCCTTACTGCCATTCTTCAATGGAAATGCCTAAAAAGATGTCACAATGCTGTAGACACCTTTGGGAATACGTGGAAAACGTAAGCTCATTCGTAGCTCATTCACAGCCATATAAGGAATCATTGGCATGATGCGGTTTCAGAAAATGCGGCAGCTCCTGGTTGGATTTTTATCTGGGTTTCGCCTGTAACATCAGTTCTGTGGCACTCACAGACAATATCTTTACAGTTTTGGAAACGAGTGTTTTGGAAACGAGTGTTTTCTATCCAAAGCTGTCAATTATATGCATAGTC
Source organism: Oncorhynchus gorbuscha (assembly GCF_021184085.1). Lineage (NCBI taxonomy): Eukaryota > Metazoa > Chordata > Actinopteri > Salmoniformes > Salmonidae > Oncorhynchus > Oncorhynchus gorbuscha. Next base: position 13,709,455 of record NC_060176.1, read on the forward strand.
GAACATCTTTTCGTGACAAAATATCTTGTTTAAAACGGGAACGTTTTTCATCCAAATAATTTAATAGCGCCCCCTAATGCTTAACCTTCAGTAAAAGTAAATCAAGTGTAAGTAGTAAGTAGTTCTGATTAGTCATTTTCATTTGTAGTGTCTTAATGTTTAACATAATTTTATGTATTTGATTATTTGTAATTGTAACCCACCCATTGCTGAGCACAGTGCTCATTCCTCTAAAAGTAACTGGAGGTAGAGCTGTAACCAGTCATTGTTGAGCACAGTGATCATTCATCTAACAGTAACTGGAGGTAGAGCTGTAACCAGTCATTGATAAGCACAGTGCTCATTCCTCTCGCAGTAACTGGAGGTAGAGCTGTAACCAGTCATTGTTGAGCACAGTGCTCATTCCTCTAGCAGCAAATGGAGGTAGAGCTGTAACTAGTCATTGTTGAGCACAGTGCTCATTCCTCTCGCAGCAACTGGAGGTAGAGCTGTAACCAGTCATTGTTGAGCACAGTGCTCATTCCTCTAGCAGTAACTGGAGGTAGAGCTGTAACGAGTCATTGATGAGCACAGTGCTCATTCATCTAGCAGCAACTGGAGGTAGAGCTGTAACCGGTCATTATTGAGCACAGTGCTCATTCCTCTAGCAGCAACTGGAGGTAGAGCTGTAACTAGTCATTGTTGAGCACAGTGCTCATTCCTCTAGCAGCAACTGGAGGTAGAGCTGTAACTAGTCATTGTTGAGCACAGTGCTCATTCCTCTAGCAGCAACTGGAGGTAGAGCTGTAACTAGTCATTGTTGAGCACAGTGTTCATTCCTCTAGCAGCAACTGGAGGTAGAGCTGTAACTAGTCATTGTTGAGCACAGTGCTCATTCCTCTAGCAGCAACTTAATAATATATAATATATGCCATTTAGCAGACGCTTTTATCCAAAGCGACTTACAGTCATGTGTGCATACATTCTACGTATGGGTGGTCCCGGGGAACCCACTACCCTGGCGTTACAAGCGCCATGCTCTACCAACTGAGCTACAGAAGGACCAACTTGAGGTAGAGCTGTAACTAGTCATTGTTGAGCACAGTGCTCATTCCTCTAGCAGCAACTGGAGGTAGAGCTGTAACTAGTCATTGTTGAGCACAGTGCTCATTCCTCTAGCAGCAACTGGAGGTGAATCTGTAAGCATCACAGGAAACTGCATTATCCTCTGTCATTAAGAGTGGTGTACATGACCATGTTGATGGTGGGAATGGCTTGTCTTGTTATTGAACGTCAATTTGCTCTACGGTTTTGATATCCCTTCATCATGATCAATTACACCCCATAGCACAACTATCTGGTTTACACTATTTTAGAAATATACTTTCTTTATTCAAACATGCATACAACATTATGTAAAAATAGAGCCACGTTGCGCTATTAAGTATTCATAACTTGCAAAAACGTAATTATTTTATGTCAGCACAACACAGATAAATAAAGTGTTTTCTACTCAAATATCAATATCTACTACTACTTTATTATTTTCAGTTCAGACCCATTTAATAAATGTTAGATTGACATTCAAATATTAAATAATCAGAACTTTAGTTTAGCACAACACAAATAAATAAAATAATATTTACTCAATTACAATATACATGTATTTGTTAACAGTACTCAAAAATACTACAGTTCACTATGTTACAACTTGATGTTAGATGGTTCTTCACCCTGAAAGTAGTCTATGGGCTGAGAGAAACTGTAGTCCAGTGGTCAGGTTTGTTCACACATCCAATACAAACTTCAGCTAACTTTAGCCACCACTAGCTAACGATCAGTGGAGGTAATGGGGGCAATGAACATGTTTTTAAATAATTATGTCCAAATCACCTGAAATCAATTCAAATCAACACCATATTTGGTTTGATGTTTAAAAATAAACATGCTCACATGCCCCTATCACTTCCATTGATTGTTAGCTAGTGGTGGCTAAAGTTAACTGAAGTTTGTAGTGGCTGTTTAAAGAGAACTGAAACACGGATTATAGTTTCTCGTGGCCCGTAGACTACTTTCAGGTGAGGAACCATCTAACATCAAGTTGTAAAATAGTGTACTCATTTAAGTGCTAAAAAATCTTACTTTTTTCAGTGTGGCCAAGATAAAGCAAAGCAGTGTGACACAGACAACAACATAGAGTTACACATGGAGTAAACAATAAACAAGCCAATAACACAAACATGTCAATGATACAGTAGAGAAAAGAAAGTCTATATACAGTGTGTGCAAAAGGCATGAGGAGGTAGGCAATAAATAGGCCATGGGAGCGAATAATTACAATTTAATAGATTAACACTGGAGTGATAAATGAGCAGATGATGATGTGCAAGTAGAGGTACTCGTGTGCAAAAGAACAGAAAAGTAAATAAAATAAAAACAGTATGAGGATGAGGTAGGGAGATTGGGTGGGCTATTTACAGATGGACTATGTACAGCTGCAGTGATCGGTAAGCTGCTCAGATAGTTGATGTTTAAAGTTGGTGAGGGAATTAAAAGTATCCAACTTCAGCGATTTTTGCAATTCAGTCCAGACACTGGCAGCAGAGAACTGGAAGGAAAGGCAGCCAAATGAGGTGTTGGCTTTGGAGATGATCAGTGAGATATACCTGCTGGAACGTGTGCTACGGTTGGGTGTTGTTATCGTGACCAGTGAACTGAGATAAGGCGGAGCTTTACCAAGCATAGACTTATAGATGACCTGGAGCCAATGGGTCTGGTGGCGAATATGTAGCGAGGGCCAGCCGAATAGAGCATACAGGTGGCAGCGGTGGGTGGTATAAGATGATTTGGTGACAAAATGGATGGCATCCAGTTTGCTAAGTAGAGTGTTGGAAGCTATTTTGTAGATAACATCGCCAAAGTCGAGGATCGGTAGGATAGTCAGTTTTACTAGGGTAAGTTTGGCGGCGTGAGTAAAGGAGGCTTTGTTGCGAAAATAGAAAGACGATACTAGATTTGATTTTGGATTGGAGATATTTAATATGAGTCTGGCCAGACACCTAGGTATTTATAGTTGTCCACATATTCTAGGTCGGAACCGTCCAGGGTGGTGATGCTGGTCAGGCGGGCAGGGGTGCGGGCAGCGAACGGTTGAAAACCATGCATTTGGTTTTACTAGTGTTTAAGAGCAGTTGGAGGCCATGGAAGGAGTGTTTATGGCATTGAAGCTCGTTTGGATGTTAGATAGCACAGTGTCCAAGGAAGGGCCAGTGGATACAGGCAATGAGGCAGTGATCGCTGAGATCCTGATTGAAAACAGCAGGGTGTATTTGGAGGGAAAGTTGGTCAGGATAATGACTATGAGGGTGCCCATGTTTACAGATTTAAGGTTGTACCTGGTAGGTTCCTTGATGATTTGTGTGAGATTGTATGACTGCCGGGGTGTTAAGCATATCCCAGTTTAGGTCACCTAACAGAACGAACTCTGAAGCTAGATGGGGGCGATCAATTCACAAATGGTGTCCAGGGCACAGCTGGGAGCGGAGGGGGTCGAGAGCAGGTGGCAACAGTGAGAGACGTATTTCTGGAGAGGTTAATTTTTTTAATTAGAAGTTCAAACTGTTTGGGTATAGACCTGTGAAGTATGACAGAACTTTGCAGGCTATCTCTGCAGTAGTTTGCAACTCCTCCCCCTTTGGCAGTTCTATCTTGACGGAAAATGTTGTAGTTGGGTATGGAAATCTCAGAATTGTTGGTGGCCTTCCTAAGCCAGGATTCAGACAGGGCAAATACATCAGGGTTGCCGGAGTGTGCTAAAGCAGTGAGTAAAACAAACTTAGGGAGGAGGCTTCTGATGTTGACATGCATGAAACCAAAGTTTTTTCGATCACAGAAGTCAACAAATGAGGGTGCCTGGGGACAAACGGGGCCTGGGTTTACCTCCACATCATCCGAGGATCAGAGGACGAGTAGGATGAGGGTACGGCTAAAGGCTGTCAAAACTGGTCGCCTAGAGTGTTGTGGACAAAGAATAAAAGGAGCAGATTTCTGGGCATGGTAGAATAGATTCAGGGCATAATGTGCAGACAGGGTTATGGTGGGGTGCAGGTACAGCAGAGGTAAGCCCAGGCACTGAGTGATGATAAGAGAGGTTGTATCTCTGGATAAGCTGGTTATAATGGGTGAGGTCACCGCATGTGTGGGAGGTGGGACAAAGGAGATATTAGAGGTATAATGAGTGGAACTAGGGGCTCCGCAGTAAACTAAAACAATGATAACTAACCTAAACAACAGTATACAAGGCATATTGACATATGAGAGAGACACAGCGAGGCATAAAGTAATCACAGGTGTTGATTGGGAGAGCTAACTAAGACAACAACAGCTAATCAGCTAAAACAACAACAGGTAAAATGGCGATGACTGGGCAGAGGGTCGGTTAACTACACACAGAGCCTGAGTTCGTGGCTTGGGCCGGCAGATAAACAAAAATAAATTAATAAATATATAAACAGAATGGAGTACCTTGATTAATGGACAGTCCAGCGGGCATCAGCTATGTTGCCAAGTGATCATAGGGTCCAGGGGGCAGCAATAGATGGAACAGGGAGGCTGCGGAGTAGTCGTTACTACGCTAGCATGCGGGCGATGCAGCGTTTAAAGTTAGTAGCCCAGGGCTAGTAGTTTGTTCGATAATGACACCAGCTACTGTGAATATAGATATACGGTATTTGTGTCTGATGCACATGTATACACACTCTCCAACAATGTGCTCAAACCTAAACTTTGTAAATACAGAAATTATATTCTAGATCCTAACCAGATTTTCTCCTCTTCTCCCATGTCTGTCCATCACCCTGCCCTCCTCACCAACTGATCTATCTACTCTACGTCACTCCTCAGGTAAGTGTCTTTAAATCACCTCCTCTTTACTATCTGAATGTCTGTGAGAGAGGACGTGTCTTGAATATGATTCATATCCTAGTGATGAAGAGTGTTGATGTATGTGCTGCTGTATTCTTCTGGTAATATCTAAGTGTAAAATGATGCGATTCCACTTTGACAGTGTTCACAGGATTCAGCTATTGAACGTCCTACCTTCAGCTATTTCTCTGACCTTCTGGACGGCCTACGTGGTCTGTAGTTGAATTGGTGTTCAGGTGACAGTTCAGTTATGCGGTGTTAGAATAATATTTGTAAACAAATGAATGAATAGATATGAATTAGCAGGCCATTAGTGTGTGTGATTGACTGGTCTGTGACATGGCTGTATGTTAGTGGTGGTGATCATTAGTTATGGTCGGATATGGAGCTACACAGTGGTGTTGTTTCTACTGGAGGACACAGTATTCTGAAAGGAATGATTCTGTCATTAGGCTCATATTGATATCTTTGAGCGTATACACACACACTGACACACTCCTAGACCCTCTGTTGAAGTGAGCAGATCTGTGATCAGATGGAATCGTGTGTATTGATGACCCTGGAGAGGCCATGGTCTTGGACAGCGTTGCTAAGAAACAGAGTGTGCGTGAGAGTTGGTGAGGTGTGTGTGAAAGGGACTGTCTGCTCTATTAGAAACACTCAAAGCTGAAGAGAGAGCAGAG
>NC_060176.1:13720039-13737539 GCF_021184085.1 Oncorhynchus gorbuscha
GATCATTAGTGGGTATCGGCCTAATTCTGCTCTGCATGTATTATTTGGTGTTCTACGTGGTACACTGAGGATATTTTTGCAGAATTCTGCATGCAGAGTCTCAATTTGGTGTTTGTCCCATTTTGTGAAGTCTTGGTTGGTGAGCGGACCCCGGACCTCACAACCATAAAGGGCAATAGGCTCTATGACTGATTCAAGTATTTTTAGCCAGAACCGTGTTGGTATGTTCAATTTTATGTTCCTTTTGATGGCATAGAATGCCCTTCTTGCCTTGTCTCTCAGATCGTTTGTGGAAGTTGGTGGAAGTTACCTGTGGCGCTGATGTTTAGGCCAAGGTATGTATAGTTTCTTGTGTGCTCTAGGGCAATGATGTCTAGATGGAATTTGTATTTGTGGTCCTGGCGACCACAAAGGCATCTCTATAATCTGTCAATTTACTGTCAGGGCCCGTGTCTGGCAGAATCTGTGCAGAATATCTTGGTGCTGCTGTAGGCCCTCCTTGGTTGGTGACAGAAGCACCAGATCATCAGCAAACAGTAGACATTTGACTTCAGATTCTAGTAGGGTGAGGCCGGGTGCTGCAGACTTTTCTAGTGCCCGCACCAATTCGTTGATATATATGTTGAAGAGGGTGGGGCTTAAGCTGCATCCCTGTCTCACCCCACGGCCCTGTGTGAAGAAATTTGTGTGGTTTTTACCAATTTTAACCACACACTTGTTGTTTGTGTACATGGATTTTATAATGTTGTATGTTATACCCCCAACACCACTTTCCATCAATTTGTGCTACCTCCATCTGTAGCTCAGTTGGTAGAGCATGGCGCTTGTAACGCCAGGGTAGTGGGTTCGATCCCCGGGACCACCCATACGTAGAATGTATGCACACATGACTGTAAGTCGCTTTGGATAAAAGCGTCTGCTAAATGGCATATATTATTATATTATTATGTGTAGAAGACCCTCATGCCAAATTGAGTCAAAGGCTTTTTTGAAATCAACAAAGCATGAGAAGACTTTGCCTTTGTTTTGGTTTGTTTGGTTGTCAATTAGGGTGTGCAGGGTGAATACATGGTCTGTTGTATGGTAATTTGGTAAAAAGCCAATTTGACATTTGCTCAGTACATTGTTTTAATTGTGGAAATGTACGAGTCTGCTGTTAATGATAATGCGGAGGATTTTCCCAAGGTTACTGTTGACACATATTCTACGGTAGTTATTGGGGTCAAAATTGTCTCCACTTTTGTGGATTGGGGTGATCAGTCCTTGGTTCCAAATATTGGGGAATATGCCAGAGCTAAGGATGATGTTAAAGAGTTTTAGTGTAGCCAATTGGAATTTGTTGTCTGTATATTTGATAATTTCATTAAGGATACCATCAACACCACATGCCTTCTCTCTCTCTCTCTCTCTCTCTCTCTCTCTCTCTCTCTCTCTCTCTCTCTCTCTCTCTCTCTCTCTCTCTCTCTCTCTCTCTCTCCTTCCCCCTCTCCCTCCCTGAGAGGCCCACACATGCTCCTAGTAGCTGGCCTCTTCTCTCAAACATGTGAGAGTGTTAGATAGGCAACCGTGTGTGTGTGTGTGTGTGTGTGTGTGTGTGTGTGTGTGTGTGTGTGTGTGTGTGTGTGTGTGTGTGTGTGTGTGTGTGTGTGTGTGTGTGTGTGTGTGTGTGTGTGTGTGTGTGTGTGTGTGTGTGTGTGTGTGTGTGTGTGTGTGTGTGTGTGTGTGTGTGTGTGACTCCAGAGGCTGTGCATCAGGGAGAGATTATAGAGATGCCTTATCTTGCCTGCTCCTGCTGTTGCGGAAGATCGACCACAACCCCTCTCAACACAGACACACACAGAGGAACATTGGGGTAGGGAGGGGGCAGAAAGAGGGAGGGAAGGAGGAGAGAATGTGATTATTCTTGAGAGAAGGTATGATATCAAAAAAGGTTGTTTCTCAGTGAGATTGGATGAGAGGAGAAGGGTGGGGTATGGGATGCCATTTTTGGGCAGGGAGGGGGCATAGGGATAAAGATGATAGGTGGAGGATGCTGGATAGTCTCAGTCTGGTGTCCTGATCCTACATTACCCAGAGGCACAGCTCTCTGCCTCTCCTCTGTTCTCTACACTCTGTTCTTCCTCCTGGAAAACATGGAAAGATGTCCTCTGTTCAGCTGGATCCACCTCTCTCATTCTTTAGTTTTCGCTTCCTTTTTTTCTTTCTCTCTATTTCTTTCTTTCTTTCTCTCTCGTCACAGTTGGTTTCTGCGCAGCCTCTTCCACCCCCTTTTTATCCCTCTTCTTCCAGGCTTCCTCTCTCATTCTCTTTCTTTTACTCTCTCCCCCTCTCCTCTTCTTTTCTCTCTCTCTCCTTCCGTCCCCTCTGGTGTGCTTTAGTGTCTCTGTCATCCTCTGATCACAGTGTTGCAGTCAGACACAGTGGCTTGGTCTCCAGGGGCCTTTTATGTCCTTTGACTGTGCGTGTGCGTGTGCGTGTGCGTGTGCGTGTGCGTGTGTGTGTGTGTGTGTGTGTGTGTGTGTGTGTGTGTGTGTGTGTGTGTGTGTGTGTGTGTGTGTGTGTGTGTGTGTGTGTGTGTGTGTGTGTGTGTGTGTGTGTGTGTGTGTGTGTGTGTGTGTGTGTGTGTGTCTGACTCGTTACACCCTTTCTAACAAGAGACGGCACTTGCTACTCAGTGTGTTTTGATGTGAATCAGACAGACCTGTCACCCCCCCTCTCCCCACACATACCTTTAGACTTATTGTTTTGTCTCTTTATCCCATTCTTCACACATTCTGTAGTGTCTGTAAGAATTGTAAGAATTCCTGTTTATAAATACAAATACTTTCTTGATTTTATGTTGATGGATTCAAACCTGTCCCTTAGTCTGTCTGTATTCTCTGTCTATTAGATGTCTCTCTAAACAGACCTGTTCCTTAGTCTGTCTGTATTCCCTGTATATTAGATGTGTCTCTAAACATACCTGCCCCTTAGTCTGTCTGTATTCCCTGTATATTAGATGTGTCTCTAAACATACCTGCCCCTTAGTCTGTCTGTATTCCCTGTATATTAGATGTGTCTCTAAACATACCTGCCCCTTAGTCTGTCTGTATTCCCTGTATATTAGATGTGTCTCTAAACAGACCTGTCCCTTAGTCTGTCTGTATTCCCTGTATATTAGATGTGTCTCTAAACAGACCTGTCCCTTAGTCTGTCTGTATTCCCTGTATATTAGATGTGTCTCTAAACAGACCTGTCCCTTAGTCTGTCTGTATCCCCTGTATATTAGATGTCTCTCTAAACAGACCTGTTCGTCAGTCTGTATTTTTAGCTCTGTATCTCTGTCTCTCTGTCTCACCGTCTCTCTGTCTCTCTGTCTGTCTCTCTCTCTCTCACACCGTCTCTCCGTCTCTCCTTCTCTCTCTGTCTCACCGTCTCTCCGTCTCTCTGTCTCTCTCTGTCTCACCGTCTCTCCGTCTCTCTTTCTCTCTCTGTCTCACCGTCTCTCCGTCTCTCTGTCTCTCTCTGTCTCACCGTCTCTCCGTCTCTCTGTCTCTCTCTGTCTCACCGTCTCACCGTCTCTCCGTCTCTCTGTCTCTCTCTGTCTCACCGTCTCTCCGTCTCTCTTTCTCTCTTTCTCTCTCTGTCTCACCGTCTCTCCGTCTCCCTTTCTCTCTCTGTCTCACCGTCTCTCCGTCTCTCTTTCTCTCTCTGTCTCACTGTCTCTCCGTCTCTCTGTCTCTCTTTCTCTCTCTATCTCACCGTCTCTCTGTCTCTCTTTCTCTCTCTATCACACTGTCTCTCTGTCTCACCGTCTCTCTGTCTCTCTGTCTGTCACTCTCTCTCTCTCACACCGTCTCTCTTTCTCTCTCTGTCTCACCGTCTCTCTGTCTCTCTGTCTCTCTCTGTCTCACCGTCTCTCTTTCTCTCTGTCTCTCTCTGCCTCACCGTCTCTCCGTCTCTCTTTCTCTCTCTATCTCACCGTCTCTCCGTCTCTCTGTCTCTCTCTGTCTCACCGTCTCTCCGTCTCTCTTTCTCTCTCTATCTCACTGTCTCTCTGTCTCACCGTCTCTCCATCTCTCTGTCTGTCTCTCTCTGTCTCACTGTCTCTCTTTCTCTCTCTGTCTCACCGTCTCTCCATCTCTCTGTCTCTCTCTGTCTCACCGTCTCTCCGTCTCTCTGTCTCTCTGTCTCACCGTCTCTCCGTCTCTCTGTCTCTCTCTGTCTCACCATCTCTCCGTCTCTCTGTCTCTCTCTGTCTCACCGTCTCTCCGTCTCTTTCTCTCTCTGTCTCACCGTCTCTCCGTCTCTCTGTCTCTCTCTGTCTCACCATCTCTCCGTCTCTCTCTGTCTCACCGTCTCTCTGTCTCACCGTCTCTCCGTCTCTCTGTCTCTCTCTGTCTCACCGTCTCTCCGTCTCTCTGTCTCACCGTCTCTCTGTCTCTCCGTCTCTCTGTCTCTCTCTGTCTCGCCGTCTCTCTGTCTCTCTCTGTCTCACCTTCTCTCTGTCTCTCTGTCTCTCTCTCTCTCTCTCTCTCTCTCTCTCTCTCTCTCTCTCTCTCTCTCTCTCTCTCTCTCTCTCTCTCTCTCCGTCTCTGTCTCTGAGCAACCCATCTCACAAGGTGTGAGACACTTCAACAACTGCCACACATACACACATACATGCACACACACACACCTAAAATAATCATAGAATAAGTTGACCCCCTCTCCTTATCTCTTTAAATGTTCCTCGACAGGTAGCCCTCTCTCTCTCCATCCCTCTCCCCTCATCTGGCAGTATTAGTGGTTATTTGTCCTATTTGCCCGTGAGCATGCTTCCCTCTTTCTCTGATGTCACAGCAGAGGGGAGCGAAAGCTGGTTAAAGAAGACGTGTGTGTGTGTGTGTGTGTTTTCTGTTGTTTGTACTTGCACATATTTGTGTCTGTGTGTATGTGTGTGTAGGTCAAATTAAATCAAATGTTATTTGTCACGTACACATGGTTAGCAGATGTTGATGCGAGTGTAGCGAAATGCTTGTGCTTCTAGTTCCGACCATGCAGTAATATCTAACAAGTAATCTAACAATTTCACAACAACTACCCATGTACACACAAGTGTAAAGGAATGAATAAGAATATGTACATATGAGTGAGTGATGGCCGAACGGCATAGGCCTGTAGACGTTTGTGAGTGTTTTTGGTGACGAGCCAAATTTCTTCAGCCTCCTGAGGTTGAAGAGGCACTGTTGCGCCTTCTTCACCACACTGTCTGTGTGGGTGGACCATTTCTGTATGTCTGTGTTGTGTACGCCGAGGAACTTATAACTTTCCACTGTCTCCACTGCTGTCCCTTCGATGTGGATAAAGGGGTGCTCCCTCTGCTGTTTGCTGAAGTCCACGATCATCTCCTTTGTTTTGTTGACGTTGAGTGAGAGGTTGTTTTCCTGACACTACACTCCGACGGCCCTCACCTCCTCCCTGTAGGCAGACTTGTTGTTGTTGGTAATCAAGCCTACAGTGTAGTGTCATCTGCAAACTTGATGATTGAGTTGGAGGCGTGCATGGCCACACAGTCGTGGGTGAACAGGGAGTACGGGGGGGGGGCTGAGAACGCACCCTTGTGGGGTCCCAGTGTTGAGGATCAGTGGGGTGGAGATGTTGTTACCTACCCTCACCACCTGGGGGCGGCCCGTCAAGAAGTACCCAGTTGCAGGGCGGGGTTGAGATCCAGGGCCTCCAGCTTAATGATTATCTTGGAGGGTACTATGGTGTTAAATGCTGAGCTGTAGTCGATGAACAGCATTCTGACATAGGTATTTCTCTGGTCCAGATGGGTTAGGGCAGTGGGCAGTGTGCAGTGTGCAGTGTGCTTGCGTCATCTGTGGACCTATTGGGGCGGTAAGCAAATTGGAGTGGATATGAGATGATATGATCCTTGACTAGTGTCTCAAAGCACTTCATGATGATGGAAGTGAGTGCTACGGGGCGATAGTCGTTTAGCTCAGTTACCTTAGCTTTCTTGGGAACAGGAACAATGGTGTCCCTCTTGAAGCATGTTGGAACAGCGGACTGGGATAAAGATGGATTGAATATGTCCGTAAACACACCAGCTGGTCTGCGCATGCTCTGAGGACACGGCTAGGGATGTCGTCTGGGCCGGCAGCCTTGCGAGTGTTAACACGTTTAAATGTTTTACTCACGTTGGCTGCGGTGAAGGAGAGCCCGCAGGTTTTGGTAGTGGGCCGTGTCAGTGGCACTGTATTGTCCTCAAAGCGAGCAATGAAGTTGTTTAGTTTGTGACATCGGTGTCCGTGACGGAGCTGGTTTTCTGTTTATAGTCCGTGATTGACACATACCTCTTGTATCTGAGCCGTTGAATACTGTTTGATTGCCTGTATCTGTGTGTAGATGTGTCTATCTGTGTGTATCTGTGTCTATCTGTGTGTATCTGTGTGTGTCTGTGTGTAGTTGTGTGTGTCTGTGTGTATATGTGTCTGTCTGTGTGTATATGTGTGTGTCTGTGTGTAGGTGTGTGTGTCTGTGTGTATATGTGTCTGTCTGTGTGTAGGTGTGTCTATCTGTGTGTATCTGTGTCTGTCTGTGTGTAGATGTGTCCATCTGTGTGTATCTGTGTGTGTCTGTGTGTAGATGTGTCTATCTGTGTGTATATGTGTCTGTCTGTGTGTAGGTGTGTCTATCTGTGTGTATCTGTGTGTGTCTGTGTGTAGTTGTGTGTGTCTTTGTGTATATGTGTCTGTCTGTGTGTAGGTGTGTCTATCTGTGTGTATCTGTGTGTAGGTGTGTCTATCTGTGTGTATCTGTGTGTGTCTGTGTGTAGTTGTGTGTGTCTGTGTGTAGGTGTGTCTATCTGTGTGTATCTGTGTGTAGTTGTGTGTGTATGTGTCTGTCTGTGTGTATATGTGTGTGTGTCTGTGTCACGTTCGTCATAATGATGAGACCAAGGCGCAGCGTGAGTAGTTACACATAATTTGAATAAACTGAAACTCACTTAACAAAACAACAAACAACCAAACGAAACGTGACGCTACTGATGTGCACTAAGGCAACTATACATAGACAAGATCCCACAACACAAGTGAGGAAAATGGCTACCTAAATATGATCCCCAATCAGAGACAACGATAAACAGCTGTCTCTGATTGGGAACCATATCAGGCCAACATAGACATACAAAAACCCTAGACATACAAAAACCCTAGACATACGAAAACCCCTAGACATGCAAAAAACCCTAGAGTACCCACCCTAGTCACACCCTGACCTAACCAAAATATATAGAAGAACAGAGATATATAAGGTCAGGGTGTGACAGTCTGTGTGTAGGTGTGTGCAGTGAGGTTGTATTTTTCACTTTGGAAGGGGGGTTTGCCTGCCTGCCTCAGGGTATTGGCGAGTAAGGCAGTGTACCCCCAACCATGTCTCCCTCCCCTTCTTCCCTCTTTCCTCCCCCTCCTCTGCCCATCCCTTTCTCTCCCCCACTGTGAGTTTCATAGAGTGGGTTTGAGAGCAAGTCAGCCCCCAGGGCAAGCATCCTGCCAGACTATCTCTCTCTCTCTCTCTCTCTCTCTCTCTCTCTCTCTCTCTCTCTCTCTCTCTCTCTCTCTCTCTCTCTCTCTCTCTCTCTCTCTCTCTCTCTCTCTCTCTCTCTCTCTCTCTCTCTCTCGTTCTGCCCCCTCTCCTGCTGGTTTTGGTTCTGTGTGGCCGCTGCCCAACAGATAGTTAACTCCTCACCCCTACTGCTTCTGCTGTGTGTGTGTGTGTGTGTGTGTGTGTGTGTGTGTGTGTGTGTGTGTGTGTGTGTGTGTGTGTGTGTGTGTGTGTGTGTGTGTGTGTGTGTGTGTGTGTGTGTGTGTGTGTGTGTGTGTGTGTGTGTGTGTGTGTGTGTGTGTGTGTGTGTTCGTGACTATCTCTGAAACTTGGCTTTTGTGCACGGCTCACAGACTGCTTACCATGCTGTGCCGAGGGCGCTTTATTTCTCTCTCTCTTTCTCTCTCTCTTTCTCTCACACACACACACACCAAACACACAGTCGGAGTCTCATTTTCAGTCGGAGAAGAATGGAGGCAGGCATCTTTTGTGCTCTTGACTCTCCATCTTCCTCTCCTCATCTCTCTCTCTGCGTGCCGGTGACTCTGTGATGGTGGCCCCGGTGAAGAGTCATGTGAGCAGATGTCCCATGATGCTCGTTGGCCCCTCGCTGTCATTAGGGCTGCCCAATCAGCTGTCACTTAGGCCAGCTTCCAATTCTCTCCAGCTCTCTTTCTCACTATCTCTCTCATTTTCTCTCTCTCTCTTTATCTCTCACATGAAATTCAGCACTGGCCAGCATTTCACTCTCATCCCCCCTCCCTCTTTCGCTCTCTCTTTCCCCTCTTCCCCCTCCCTTTCTGTCTTTCTCTTTCCCCTCCTTCCCTCACTATCTGGCTGTGTTGTAGCCTGGAGGGAGTTCATTCTGCCCTCCTCCTCTCCGTGTCGGCTCTGAGTGAGAAGGAGAGAAAAGGGAAGAGGAAAGAGAGAGACAGACAGATCAGCAGGCAGCGGGCGGAGGAAGAAACCACGCTCTCCTCTGATCATTTGTCTTGGGATGGAGGGATAAAAGACAATCCCAGGAATCATTCTGTCGTTCTTTTCCTCCGCAGGATTACACCTCTTTTACCATCGTCTGTTTTATCCTCCCTGAGCTCAGACACTTCTGGTCTGCTTCTTTCTTCAGCTTCTGCTCTGCGTGCCCCAAGTGTGTGTGTGTGGCGTTCGTGTGTGTGTCACCTCCCGCTGTGCGGAGACGAAGAGGGAGTGTGTGACCCAGCACAGGGGGTCAGGGGAGAGAGCGAGAGGGTCGTGAGCGGGGTCGTGCCCAGGGACTTACCCTCACACCGCTCTCCGTCTGTGTGTGTGTGACAGTGTGTGCGTGTGTGTGACAGTGTGTGTCTGTGACTCTGTGTTTGTGTGTCTTAGCCGGCTGGGCGGTCCCAGCATCACGCTCCGTTAGCTAGGACCAGAGAGTCGGGATGACAGGCTGAGTCCCAGCCTAGCCTCCCTACATTTAGAGCCTCCTTGCTGGGTGGCACCGAGGGCACAGCCGCCCTCTACCACCATACTCCTCCAGGACAGGACTGCTGCCCTGATCTCTGTACCACATTGTCTTCTATCTACATATGACTCTAACCATGTTTGGACTAAAAGCACCACTCTACTACCTGCCAGGTAAGCTGTTGTGGGGGTTTGGTGTGTCTGAGTTAGTGTCTGTGCGTGTGAGCATACCAGCGTTTTCACGTGTTTGTGAGAAAGAGCTCAAGTGGGATAAAAGGTGTGTGACTCAAGTCAGGTGCATGTGAAGTAGCTTGGGACTGGTAAGAATGGGCCTCTGTCTCCTGGTGTTGGTGTGTGTTGGCATGAGTGTGTAAGCTGAGCTGTGTGTCTGGCCATAGTGAATAAGGACTGGCTGACTGGCTGCTCTCTAGCCTGTTATCAGTCATCAGGTAAGCCAGCCCGTAAGTGGCGACGTGTGTTTTATTCAAGACAGGCACGGTGAGGGAGAAGGAGGATGAAAGTGTGTGTCTGTGTCTGTCTGTAAGTGTGTGTGAGCATTGTGTGAGTGTAAATGTACTGTGTGTGTGTGTGTGTGTGCGTGCGTGCGTGTGTGTGTTTTTCTGTGTGTGTGTGTGTGTGTGTGTGTGTGTGTGTGTGTGTGTGTGTGTGTGTGTGTGTGTGTGTGTGTGTGTGTGTGTGTGTGTGTGTGTGTGTGTGTGTGTGTGTGTGTGTGTGTGTGTGTGTGTGTGTGTGTGTGTGTGTGTGTGTGTGTGTTAGATGTAGCGTGGTGTGAGGTTACCGCAAGTCGGCGCTTAAGTGCGTCTCACGGCTCACTGGGCTCTGATTATGGAGAGGGTGGCCAGGAGAGGGCAGAGGGGGGAGAGTGGGGGGGAGGGAGGGAGAGGAGAGGGTATAGAGAGGTAGAATAGGGAGAGAGGGAATTCTAGCTGTATGTTTTTGTCTGTTACAATAGAAGCCTGAGTTAATTCATCAAATTCACTCTATAATGGTATGAGTACTTTCTATGTATGTCCATGTTTCCATGTATGAGTGTGTGAACCTGCATGTAGTATATATGTCTATATGTATATATGTCTCTATGTATATATGTCTATATGTATACATGTCTATATGTATATATGTCTATATGTATATATGTCTCTATGTATATATGTCTATGTGTATATATATCTATGTGTATATATGTCTCTATGTATATATGTCTATGTGTATATATGTCTCTATGTATATATGTCTCTATGTATATATGTCTATGTGTATATATGTCTATATGTATACATGTCTATATGTATATATGTCTATATGTATAGATGTCTCTATGTATATATGTCTATATGTATAGATGTCTATATGTATAGATGTCTATATGTATATATGTCTATATGTATATATGTCTATATGTATACATGTCTATATGTATATATGTCTCTATGTATATATGTCTATGTGTATATATATCTATGTGTATATATGTCTCTATGTATATATGTCTATGTGTATATATGTCTCTATGTATATATGTCTCTATGTATATATGTCTATGTGTATATATGTCTATATGTATACATGTCTATATGTATATATGTCTATATGTATAGATGTCTCTATGTATATATGTCTATATGTATACATGTCTATATGTATAGATGTCTATGTGTATATATGTCTCTATGTATATATGTCTATATGTATATATGTCTCTATGTATATATGTCTATGTGTATATATATCTATGTGTATATATGTCTATATGTATACATGTCTATGTGTATATATGTCTATATGTATATATGTCTCTATGTATATATGTCTATGTGTATATATGTCTATATGTATATATGTCTCTATGTATATATGTCTATGTGTATATATATCTATGTGTATATATGTCTATATGTATACATGTCTATGTGTATATATGTCTCTATGTATATATGTCTATGTGTATATATGTCTCTATGTATATATGTCTATGTGTATATATGTCTCTATGTATATATGTCTATGTGTATATATGTCTCTATGTATATATGTCTATGTGTATATATGTCTCTATGTATATATGTCTATGTGTATATATGTCTCTATGTATATATGTCTATGTGTATATATGTCTCTATGTATATATGTCTATGTGTATATATGTCTCTATGTATATATGTCTATGTGTATATATGTCGCTATGTATATATGTCTCTATGTATATATGTCTGTATATATATGTCTATATGTATACATGTCTTTATGTATATATGTCTATATGTATATATGTCTATGTGTATATATGTCTCTATGTATATATGTCTATGTGTATATATGTCTGTATATATATGTCTATATGTATATATGTCTATATGTATACATGTCTATATGTATATATGTCTATGTGTATATATGTCTCTATGTATATATGTCTATGTGTATATATGTCTGTATATATATGTCTATATGTATACATGTCTCTATGTATATATGTCTATGTGTATATATGTCTGTATATATATGTCTATATGTATATATGTCTATATGTATATATGTCTATATGTATATATGTCTATATGTATATATGTCTAAATGTATATATGTCTATGTTTTTGCGTTTCAGAAAAGTTTTGACAGGTCTTTGACCACAAGACAAATCCACACTTGGTGAAATAGAAACTCTCTCTGTTGTCCGTGTGCCTGAATGTGTTTCTATACAGTGTGTGTTAATCCTAGCCCCTCTCATCTCGCTTCCCAGTAGCAGCGGGGTGTCTACACTGACACTTACTGAAGATAAATTATTCATCCGCTACCGTCAGCAGAGAACACACTCGTAGGACCAGGGCAGGGCAAGGAAAGGCAGGGGAGTGGAGGGAGGGGAGGCAAGGGGAGGGAAGAGAGGGGAGGGAAGAGAGGGGAGGGCAGGGCAAGGAAAGGCAGGGGACTGGAGGGAGGGGAGGCAAGGGGAGGGAAGAGAGGGGAGGGCAGGGCAGGGCAAGGAAAGGCAGGGGAGTGGAGGGAGGGGAGGCAAGGGGAGAGAAGAGAGGGGAGGGAAGAGAGGGGAGGGCAGGGCAAGGAAAGGCAGGGGACTGGAGGGAGGGGAGGCAAGGGGAGGGAAGAGAGGGGAGGGCAGGGCAAGGAAAGGCAGGGGACTGGAGGGAGGGGAGGCAAGGGGAGGGAAGAGAGGGGAGGGCAGGGCAGGGCAAGGAAAGGCAGGGGAGTGGAGGGAGGGGAGGCAAGGGGAGGGAAGAGAGGGGAGGGAAGAGAGGGGAGGGCAGGGCAGGGCAAGGAAAGGCAGGGGAGTGAAGGGAGGGGAGGCAAGGGGAGGGAAGAGAGGGGAGAGAAGAGAGGGGAGGGCAGGGCAAGGAAAGGCAGGGGAGTGGAGGGAGGGGAGGCAAGGGGAGGGCAGGGCATGGGAGGGGAGGGACGGCAAGGGGAGGGGAGGGACGGCAAGGGGAGGGGAGGGACCAACAAGGGGAGGGGGGAGGGGAGGGGAGGGGAGGGGGGGAGGGGAGGGGAGGGAGGGGAGGGGAGGGGAGGGGGGAGGGAAAGACAGTGCAGGACAGGACAGGACAGGACAGGACAGAACAGGACAAAACAGGACAGGACAGGACAGGACAGAACAGGACAGGGAAGAACAGGACAGAACAGGACAGGACAGGACAGAACAGGACAGAACAGGACAGAACAGGACGGAGCAGGACAGAACAGGACAGAACAGGACAGAACAGGATGGAGCAGGACAGAACAGGACGGAACAGGATGGAGCAGGACAGAACAGGACAGAACAGGACAGAACAGGACAGAACAGGACAGGACAGGACAGAACAGAACAGGACAGGACAGGACAGAACAGGACAGAACAGGATGGAGCAGGACAGAACAGGACAGAACAGGACAGAACAGGATGGAGCAGGACAGAACAGGACAGAACAGGACAAAACAGGACAGGACAGGACAGGACAGAACAGGACAGAACAGGACAGAACAGGATGGAGCAGGACAGAACAGGACAAAACAGGACAGAACAGGACAGAACAGGACAGAACAGGATGGAGCAGGACAGAACAGGACAAAACAGGACAGGACAGGACAGAACAGGACAGGACAGAACAGGACAGAACAGGACGGAGCTGGACAGAACAGGACAAAACAGGACAGGACAGGACAGAACAGGACAGGACAGAACAGGACAGAACAGGACAGAACAGGATGGAGCAGGACAGAACAGGACAAAACAGGACAGGACAGGACAGGACAGAACAGGACAGGACAGGACAGAACAGGACAGAACAGGACAGAACAGGACGGAGCAGGACAGAACAGGACAAAACAGGACAGAACAGGACAGGACAGGACAAAACAGGACAGAACAGGACAAAACAGGACAGAACAGGACAGAACAGGACAGAACAGGACAGGACAGGACAGAACAGGACAGAACAGGACAGGACAGGACAGGATGGAGCAGGACAGAACAGGACAGGACAGAACTACAGTGTACAGTATAAATCCTCCCCTGTATCATATAGACGAGGATATAGAACATAAATCCATCCTGCTTCACTGGACCAGACAGGAACTGCTGGGGGAAATGAGTGACAGAATGATTACAGTGTCACTGTGTCCTAATGACTGGATCATATTGTCAATAGGAGTTCAATAGAGTATGTGTGTTCCTGTCAGCTGTGATCTAAATGATTGACAGGTGACAATCACCCTGCCAACGAGGCTGTCAGGCAGTCTTACTGATGTCAGTCAGAGTATAGCAGCAATAGGTGAATTTATTATTGTGGTAAAGGAAGCTGCTGAGTGTACTATATAATCCATAGAGCTGAATGTGTTACTGTGCTGCGACCTCACACTGTCTCTCTGATTTCTCATCTATCGGTCCTTCTCTGTCCCCTCCCCTCTCTCTCTCCATCTCTCTTCCTCTCTCTCCATCTCTCTCTCTGTCTTTGTTGTCTGTTGGAGACGGAGGGGTTTGAAATGGAGATCTGTAAGAGAAGGCCACAGAGCTCCCACTGTGTAGTGCTGAGGGAAAGAGAGGGAGAGAGAGAGAGAAAAGGAGGGGGAGAGTAAACTGATTATGCCTCTGGCCTACATGTGCTCTTTGAGGGGTGAGGAGAGAGAAAGGCAAGCAATGGCAATGGAGGAAACCGGTAGAGAAAGAGGGACATGGACTAAGGAAGGAGAGAATGAGTGAGGGAGAGTGGCTATGTGTATGAAGGGGCTCTGGGAGAGCTGGGTCATCACTCCACAGCCCACCTCACCCCCTCTCACCCTTCCTCACCCTTCCTCACCCTCCTCTTGACCCTGTCCTTGCATTGTCTGCCCTTTTTCCCCTTTCACCCTCCTCAACCCCTACTCCTCGTCCTTCCTCTCCCCCTGTCTCCCTCTCTCTCCCCCTCTCTCCCTCTCTCCCCCCTACATGCCACAGAGATTAGAGACACAGTGGGAGGGGCTCTGCTCTGGACTGCCAGTCAAAGCCAGAGGTCACTGTGTTGCAGTGTGTGTGTTTGCGTATGTGTGTGTTAGTTGTCTCTGAGCCTACTCTCCTTTTCTTTTCCCCTCAGTGTGTGTGTGTGTGTGTGTGTGTGTGTGTGTGTGTGTGTGTGTGTGTGTGTGTGTGTGTGTGTGTGTGTGTGTGTGTGTGTGTGTGTGTGTGTGTGTGTGTGTGTGTGTGTGTGTGTGTGTGTGTGTGTGTGTGTGTGTGTGTGTGTGTGTGTGTGTGTGTGCGTGTGTGCTCAGCGCTGTGGGTTGCCCTGCCTCTCCTCTCCTCTCTCTATCATTCACACACTGAATGAGCCCCCGCCTCCCTTCTCATTTTAACTGCTGTTGCCTTGGAGACCGTGTCAGACACATGCTAGTTTTTCAATGATTGCATGACAAGAAAAAAGAGAAGCATAAAAAAAAGGGAGAAGAGAAGAATGGAGAAAGAGGAGAAGCAGGCTAACTATTGGCTGAAGCAGGCTAACTATTGGTCCTTGACGGAGAGAGAGAAAGGAGGAGGGAGAGAGAAAGAGGGAGCGAGAGAGACAGTGTGGGAGAGAGGGACGAAGGGAGGGGAACAGAGAATTGGATGGGGGGGATGAAGGAGAGAGACAGAGGGAGAGAGAGAGAAAATGAGATGGAGAGGAGGGAGAGAGAGAGGGAGAGAGAGAGCAGGGTTGGGGCTGTAACTGAGGTATGGTACTGGAGTCAGTGCCCTGCTGTCAGGGTTGGCCTCTGAACACAGGAGGAACAGAGGGACAAGGAGGTGGCAACTGACAGGCTGATAACACATACAGAGAGAGAGAGAGAGAGAGAGAGAGAGAGAGAGAGAGAGAGAGAGAGAGAGAGAGAGAGAGCGTCACAGAGACTGGGTTCTGATAAACCGTGGCTGCTGTAACCAGGCTAGGGACTTCACAAAATGGAGGAATTTAAATGACCCTCGATGTGCAGCATTATGGCTGCTGTTGGGCTGCCTCACTGATGCATTTGTGTGTGTGTGTGTGTGTGTGTGTGTGTGTGTGTGTGTGTGTGTGTGTGTGTGTGTGTGTGTGTGTGTGTGTGTGTGTGTGTGTGTGTGTGTGTGTGTGTGTGTGTGTGTGTGTGTGTGTGTGTGTGTGTGTGTGTGTGTGTGTGTGTGTGTGTGTGTGTGTGTGTGTGTGTGTGTGTGTATTACGCTCTTATTATGGTGTGTTATCAGTGTGTACAATTCAACTGTTTCTGTCTGTTAGCCTGGATTTATTGTAGCATTGCCTGTGATTCCACAATTCCCTAACACATATACACACACACATATATACACACACACACACACACACACACACACACACACACACACACACACACACACACACACACACACACACACACACACACACACACACACACACACACACACACACACACACACACACACACACACACATATACTCACCTCCCTCCTCACCATTCCCTCTCTAACCCCTCTCCTCCCTCCCCCTCACCATCCCTCTCTAACCCCTCTCCTCCCTCCTCCTCACCATTCCCTCTCCAACCCCTCTCCTCCCTCCTCCTCACCATTCCCTCTCTAACCCATCTCATCCCTCCTCCTCACCATTCCCTCTCTAACCCCTCACCTCCCTCCTCCTCACCATCCCTCTCTAACCCCTCACCTCACTCCTCCTCACCATTCCCTCTCTAACCCATCTCATCCCTCCTCCTCACCATTCCCTCTCTAACCCCTCACCTCCCTCCTCCTCACCATCCCTCTCTAACCCCTCACCTCACTCCTCCTCACCATTCCCTCTCTAACCCCTCACCTCCTTCCTCCTCACCATCCCTCTCTAATCCCTCACCTCCCTCCTCTTCACCATCCCTCTCTAACCCCTCTCCTCCCTCCTCCTCACCATTCCCTCTCTAACCCCTCACCTCTCTCCTCCTCACCATTCCCTCTCTAACCCCTCACCTCC
The DNA here is from genome assembly GCF_021184085.1 of Oncorhynchus gorbuscha. NCBI lineage: Eukaryota > Metazoa > Chordata > Actinopteri > Salmoniformes > Salmonidae > Oncorhynchus > Oncorhynchus gorbuscha. The sequence goes on from NC_060176.1 coordinate 13,736,494, forward strand.
CTCCTCCTCATCATTCCCTCTCTAACCCCTCACCTCCCTTCCTGCTCACCATTCCCTCTCTAACCCCTCACCTCCCTCCTCCTAACCATTCCCTCTCTCTTCCTAACCCCTCTCCTCCCTCCTCCTCATCATTCCCTCTCTAACCCCTCTCCTCCCTCCTCCTCACCATTCCCTCTCTAACCCCTCTCCTCCCTCCTCCTCACCATCCCTCTCTAACTCCTCTCCTCCCTCCTCTTCACCATCCCTCTCTAACCCCTCTCCTCCCTCCTCCTCACCATTCACTTTCTAACCCCTCACCTCCCTCCTCCTCACCATTCCCTCTCTAACCCCTCTCCTCCCTCCTCCTCACCATTCCCTCTCTAACCCCTCACCTCCCTCCTCCTCACCATTCCCTCTCTAACCCCTCACCTCCCTCCTCCTCACCATTCCCTCTCTAACCCCTCACCTCCCTCCTCCTCACCATTCCCTCTCTAACCCCTCACCTCCCTCCTCCTCACCATTCCCTCTCTAACCCCTCACCTCCCTCCTCCTCACTCCTAACCCCTCTCCTCCCTCCTCCTCACCATTCCCTCTCTAACCCCTCTCCCCTCCCTCCTCCTCACCATTCCCTCTCTAACCCCTCTCCTCCCTCCTCCTCACCATTCTCTCTCTAACCCCTCACCTCCCTCCTCCTCACTCCTAACCCCTCTCCTCCCTCCTCCTCACCATTCCCTCTCTAACCCCTCTCCTCCCTCCTCCTCACCATTCCCTCTCTAACCCCTCTCCTCCCACCTCCTCACCATTCTCTCTCTAACCCCTCACCTCCCTCCACCTCACCATCCCACCATTCCCTGTCCCTCACTTCATTACTCCCTATACGTACCTTTCTCTTACCCTTCCTCCCTCGTTGTCCCCTCTCTCCTACCTCCCGCTCTCCTCCCATCCTCTCTCCTCCCTCCCGCTCTCCTCCCATCCTCTCCTAGGGGATCTGAGAGATGAAGCTGTGTTAAACCCCCTGATATATTTTCCTCTCCTCTGGGACCAGCTAGCGTGTCATATAGGGCTTT